>NC_055697.1:34251498-34268621 GCF_017639745.1 Melanotaenia boesemani
GAATAGTCATAAAAACTGTGAAAAGGGTCATTGAAGGGATCCGAGAACCACTAACATAATCTGTAATCGACCGTTCCAATCTGGAAAATTTCCAAGCAAAATGAAAACAGCCAAAGATTATAAAACTGGGGATAAACACCACCACAAACTATAGACCAGTGTCTTTACTTCCACAATTTTTCATAATTCTAGAAAATTAAAACCTCGTCTCGGACAGTCGGTCTGGATTCAGAGCAAACGTCTCAGCATCACTGAGTGAAGTAACTGATGAGATAACTAATGCAACAGAGCAAAACAAGTAAGCAGCCGGTGTATTTGTAGACCTTAAAAAAGCACTTGACACAATCAGTCATGGCATTCTGATAAAGAACTGGACCGGTCTGGGATTTGGGGTTTGTATTGCACTGGGTGAGAAGATTTCTAGGGGACAGAAAACAATTTGTGAAGTTGGGAGGACATACGTCGTCATGCTTGGACATTGCTTGCGGAGCCCTCCAGGGGTCAGCCTTGGGTCCAAAGTTATTCATTTTACATATTAATTATAACTGTAAGGTTTCAAAAGTATTAATATTTCTGTTGCAAACTTTAGTAATATTTTTCATTCTAGTGAGAACTTAGTGAGCGTTAGGGAGAATGATAATAGTGGAAATGTTAAAAATAAAAAGTGGTTTGATTATTGTTGATTTTAAATAAAACTAAAATTATATAAAATTATTTATATATATATATATATATATATATATATATATATACACACACAACTACAGATACAGATAGCTGGTGTCCACATGGAAAGAGTTCATCTAATTTAATTAAACATTAAAATTACATTTGAAACGCCTGTGTGTTCGTACAACATTAAACCCCTTTTTGTGTTTCTGTACGTGGAGTTCAGCTGTGGAACGGACTGAGTCGCAGCATGAACCAGTTCTTTTTTTTTTGTCCTGTCCAGCATCATAGCAGCAAAATGATAATCTGGTTTCTGTATCGTGCTGAACAAATTTGCTCTGCCAAGGGGAGGCCTATGGGTAAGGCTCCTCTTAATAATGTGATTATTTATTTATTTATTTACTTTGAATCACGGAATCTATGTAATCTTGCTGGACCTGACCGGAGGGGACAGAAAAAGATGGAAAATAGCAATAAGAGCAAAAGGGAAAGAAGAAAGGAGACAAAAAGATCACAGACAGAAGGAAACGACCCTTCAATCCACACCATCACCAGACAACAAACTGTTACACCTGTACATGAACACACCAGAACATTTCCTACAACTTTTACAAAAGCAGAAACACACACACAGAAAAATCAGGGCTGCCAGTCATTAAGAGTTTTTAAAATAATAACCAAATAAAAAAGACAAAACAGCGACCAGATACTAACTCACAGGAAAAATTATAAAAAAAGAAGTGGTCCTTAATACGGATCTTGGGGCCCAGGGCCCTTCACTTTGGCCGCCCTGGATGGCCGGTGCCTGGCGGGTCTATCCAGGTGTGCGTACCTGGGCTTCATCCAGGTGTGCGTACCTGGGCTTCATCCAGGTGTGCGTACCTGAGCTTCATCCAGGTGTGCGTACCTGGGCCTCATCCAGGTGTGCGTACCTGGGCCTCATCCAGGTGTGCGTACATGAGCTTCATCCAGGTGTGCGTACCTGGGCTTCATCCAGGTGTGCGTACCTGGGCCTCATCCAGGTGTGTGTACCTGGGCCTCATCCAGGTGTGCGTACCTGAGCTTCATCCAGGTGTGCGTACCTGGGCTTCATCCAGGTGTGCGTACCTGGGCTTCATCCAGGTGTGCGTACCTGGGCTTCATCCAGGTGTGCGTACCTGAGCTTCATCCAGGTGTTCGTACCTGGGCCTCATCCAGGTGTGCGTACCTGGGCCTCATCCAGGTGTGCGTACCTGGGCCTCATCCAGGTGTGCGTACCTGACCCTCATCCAGGTGTGCGTACCTGAGCTTCATCCAGGTGTGCGTACCTGGGCCTCATCCAGGTGTGCGTACCTGACCCTCATCCAGGTGTGGGTACCTGAGCTTCATCCAGGTGTGCGTACCTGGGCCTCATCCAGGTGTGCGTACCTGACCCTCATCCAGGTGTGGGTACCTGAGCTTCATCCAGGTGTGCGTACCTGAGCTTCATCCAGGTGTGCGTACCTGACCCTCATCCAGGTGTGGGTACCTGACCCTCATCCAGGTGTGGGTACCTGAGCTTCATTCAGGTGTGCGTACCTGAGCTTCATCCAGGTGTGCGTACCTGACCCTCATCCAGGTGTGGGTACCTGAGCTTCATCCAGGTGTGAGTACCTGAGCTTCATCCAGGTGTGTGTACCTGGGCCTCATCCAGGTGTGCGTACCTGACCCTCATCCAGGTGTGGGTACCTGAGCTTCATTCAGGTGTGCGTACCTGAGCTTCATCCAGGTGTGCGTACCTGGGCCTCATCCAGGTGTGCGTACCTGACCCTCATCCAGGTGTGGGTACCTGAGCCTCATCCAGGTGTGCGTACCTGACCCTCATCCAGGTGTGGGTACCTGAGCTTCATCCAGGTGTGCGTACCTGGGCCTCATCCAGGTGTGCGTACCTGACCCTCATCCAGGTGTGGGTACCTGAGCCTCATCCAGGTGTGCGTACCTGACCCTCATCCAGGTGTGGGTACCTGAGCCTCATCCAGGTGTGCGTACCTGAGCCTCATCCAGGTGTGCGTACCTGACCCTCATCCAGGTGTGCGTACCTGAGCCTCATCCAGGTGTGCGTACCTGGGCTAAACCTACTGCTCTTTGTTGTGAAGCCTGGACAGAAGAAGCTTTGGATGAGTTAAGAGGTCGTTTTGAGGCCACTGACAGATTTACACCACCGTTCAAAAGTTTGGGGTCACTTTGCCATGGGATTCAATAGGGAAGTGACCCCAAACTTTTGAACGGTAGTTTATTTTTCGGGATGATCGGGATCTGTTCAATGATTTCATCACTAGCTTCATAAATTTCTGTCTGGATTCAGTCATCAAAACAAATCAAAGTGTTTTCAAATAATAAACTTGGGTCTGTCATGGCTCTGTGTGTATGTGTGTCTGAGTTTGCAGGTTGGGCTGAGCAGGTTGCCATGGGGACGGAGGGCGGAGGCTGGAGCCTCAGTTGACACCACCTGCGGATCATCAGCGTGCTCGTTAGCCGGCTCTACTCCCGGCTATTTAGATTCATGCAGGAGCTCCAGTCTTTGCCAGATTGTCATTCTATGCAGCGTGGTAATCAGGCCTCTTCCACGATTTATCGCGTACCTTGTTCTTGGATTACTGACCTTGTCATCTCTGTCCAGCAGCCTAAGGCCTTGATTCCTCGGTTAACCCCAGCACCCAGAATCTAGACTACTCCTCATATCTAGCCGCCTGCCAGCCTGCTCGCCCTGCCTGCAACCAAGCTCAGCATCTCCTGGTTCACCCCTCCACCGTCAGTCTCACTCTGGAACACAGTAAGCCGCTGCCTAGCTGACACAACCCGGTACCTTCTCTGAACCGCAGTAACCCTCTGTCCTTTCATAGGAAGAGCTGCCCGGACCTGGACCAAGCCACATACACTTATCAATAAACATTGTTTGCACCTTTCCCCTTGCCTCTCTGAGTGATCTGCTGTTGGGTCCGCTTCCTTGTACCACGGCCGCTGGCCGTGTCAGGGTCAGCCATTTAAACCTGAAGAGGGAAGCATTTCTTCAGGACGTTAAATAAAGAGTTATAATCCATGATCAAAAAGGCACAGATGGATTTTAGGGACAAGGTTGAGGAGAAAGTGAGTAGAGCAACGTGAGATGCTTGAAGGGGCTTAATAAAATGATGGCCGTGCAACAGCGGTCTGCAGTCCTGGACCATGGTTCCCTTCATCTTCCAAACACTGAACTCATTCTTTACCAGATTTGACACAAAGGACATCAGGACTGATGCTGTCCAGTGACCAATCAGGAGGGAAAAGTCTCTGTAAACAAATCCCCAAAAGGCACATGGTAAAGATGGACTTAAAGGGAGGGTTTTAATGGACTGTGTAGCACAATTGGGACCTAATGTCACCCGAGTGTTTCAACTGTTCTTAAATTCAAACTTTTACCCCCAGGCCTGGAATACAGCAAATATTGTTCTTATACCAAAATCTCCACATCCCAAATCCAGTGATGATTCCAGGCCTGTTGCCCTCACATCCCTCCACAGCAAATGTACGGAGCGTCTAATCAGAATGAGCTGGCATCTCAAATAGTAGAATCACTTGACCCCATGCACTTTGCTTATCGAATTAACCAGGATCGAGGACGCTACACTTACCTTACTGGATATAATTCATAACCTCTTGGATAAAGCCACGTCTGTATTTTCTTCATGGATCTCCATACATCTTTCAACACTGTCGAGCCCGATCTACTGAGGCGCCTGCAGGATTGAACCTGAGCGACAGCCTGCTTGTCTTGGTTAAGGATCTAAGAGATCGGGCTCAGAGAGTTTGCATTAATAACATCCTCTCTGAAATTCAACATAGGTGTTTCTCAAAGGTCAAAGGTCAAAAGGACAATCCTCCTTCACCCGTCAGCTTCACATGTAATCAGGTGGAGAAACAGCTGAGAAGACTCCACTCAGGCAGGCAGCAGGACCGGATGGGGTGAGTCCCCGTGTCCTTAAAGCCGGTGCCTCCAGCTCGGTGGAGTCTTAAACTACATCTTCATGATAGTCTGAGTCTACAGAGGGTCCCAGTGCAGTGGAAGACGTCATGTCTCCTTCTTGTACCAAAGACCCCACGTCCCAGTGGCCAAAGGACTACAGACCGGTGGCACTGACTTCATGTCATGAAGACCCTTGAGAGACTCATACCGGATCAGCTCCGACCCATAGTTAGACCACATATGGACCCCCTTCAGTTCACGTACCAGCCTCGTCTCAGAGTTGAGGACGCCGTCGTTTACCTGCTCAACCGTGTCTACGCCCACCTGGACCAGCCGGCGAACACTGTGAGGGTCGTGTTTTTTGATTTGTCCAGTACATTCAGCACCATGAGGCCGACCCTCTTGGTGAGAAGCAGACAGTGATGCAGGTGGAGGATTCTCTGGTGTCCTGGATTGTGGACTACCTGACCTGAGGACCACAGTATGTGCGCCTGCAGCGCTGTGTGTCGGACACGGTGGTCAGCAACACTGGAGCACCACAAGGGACCGTCCTCTCCCCCTTTCTGTTCCCCCTCCACACATCTGGCTGCAGCTCCTGCAGAGACCTGCTGCCTTCAGAAGGTTCTGATGACTCTGCTGTAGCTGGATGATTCAGGGAGGAGATGAGGTGGAATATCCAGCTGCTGTGGACTCCTTTGTCACATGGTGATAGCAGAACCATCTGCAGTTTAATACATAGTACTCACTGCAAGATTGATCCTGGATCTGTTTATTGAGATTTGGAACTGTAATTTTTTTTATTGTGATTTTTATCTTATCCTTTCTTTATCTGGTATGGAGCGACTGTTTGCACACACTTTCTACCGGAATTAATAAAGTATTCTGGTTCTGATGCTGTGAGGGAGGTCATGTTATTGGTTTGATAGCAGAATTACTAGAACAGTTGTTAAATAACATCACAGTGATTCAGATCAAGATGTGAGGCTTAAAGACCCTTTTTAAAATAGATTCTTTTCTCAATTTTTTTGCTTGAAGTTCAGACTAAAAATGAGTGAAAAAGCAGAAACCTGAAAAGATTACAACCTAGTTTGGCAGCTGAGAACAGAAACATAAAGAAATGACATTGTTTCTGATGAGTTTTAACTCATGTTCAGTGAAGCCCAGTCTGCTGCAGATAACAATCCTGTCTAATGAGTCTGCTCGGGCTGGATTCCTGGGTGCATCCATAGTGGTGATACCAGGTACCAGTGTCATTTAATACTAGCGAGATGAGAAGGATACTTGCAGACTGCTTTGGCAGTAAAAAGCCAAAGAAAGTGAATAAGAGTTGAAGAAAAGCAGGTTTGATTCTTGCTGGACGACTTAACACTGTTTACGATATTTTTCTCAAAGAATTTTGTGAAAATAAGTAATTTTACTGTTTTGTCATATTGTTGTTGTTATTTTATATTTTTATGAAACAAAAACGCTAATTTAAATTTGTCAGTGATGACATTCAATTAGTTAATTTATTCATTCCTACTATTACTTTACTCATTCCTAATATTACTTTACTCATTCCTAGTATTACATTACTCATTCCTAGGATTACTTTACTCATTCCTATTATTACTTTAATCATTCCAAGGACTACTTTACTCATTCCTAGGATTACTTTACTCATTCCTAGTATTACATTACTCATGACTAGTATTACTTTACTCATTCCTAGGATTACGTTACTCATTCCAAGGATTACTTTACTCATTCCTAATATTACTTTAATCATTCCTAGGACTACTTTACTCATTCTTAGGGTTACTTTACTCATTCCTAGGATTACTTTACTCATTCCTAGTATTACATTACTCATGACTAGTATTACTTTACTCATTCCTAGGATTACGTTACTCATTCTAAGGATTACTTCACTCATTCCCAGGATTACTTAACTCATTCCTAGGATTACTTAACTCATTCCTAGGATTACTGTTGTCATTCCCAGGATTCCTTTACTCACTCCCGAGACTACTTTACTCATTCCAAGTATTACTTTACTCATGACTGGTATTACTTTACTCATGACTGGTATTACTTTACTGATTCCTAAGATTACTTTACTCAATCCTAGTATTAATTTACTCATTCCTAGTATTGCTTTACTCATTCCTAGTATTACTTTACTCATTCCTAGGATTACTTTACTCATTCCTAGTATTACTTTACTCATGACTAGTATTGCTTTACTCATTCCTAGGATTACGTTACTCATTCCTAGGATTACTTTACTCATTCCTAGGATTACTTTACTCATTCTTAGGGTTACGTTACTCATTCCTAGTATTACTTTACTCATGACTAGTATTGCTTTACTCATTCCTAGGATTACGTTACTCATTCCTAGTATTACGTTACTCATTCCTAGTATTACTTTACTCATTCCTAGGATTACTTTACTCATTCTTAGGGCTACTTAACTCATTCCTAGAATTACTTTACTCATTCCTAGTATTACTTTACTCATTCCTAGTATAACTTTATTCTTTCCCAGTATTGCGTGACACATTCCAAGGATTTCTTTACTCATTCCTACTATTACTTTACTCATTCCTAGAATTATTTTACCCATTCCTAGGATTAGTATAGTCGTCCCTAGTATTACTTTACTCATTCCTAGGATTACGTTACTCATTCCAAAGATTACTTCGCTCATTCCCAGGATTACTTTACTCATTCCCAGGATTACTTAACTCATTCCTGGGATTACTGTTGTCATTCCCACGATTCCTTTACTCACTCCCGAGAGTACTTTACTCATTGCAAGTATTACTTTACTCATGACTGGTATTACTTTACTCATTCCAAAGATTTCTGTATTAAATCCTAGTATTACTTTACTCATTCCTAGTATTACTTTACTCATTCCTAGTATTACTTTACTCATTCCTAGGATTACTTTACTCATTCCTAGTATCACATTACGCATGACTAATATTACTTTACTCGTTCCTAGGATTACGTTTCTCATTCCTAGTATTACGTTACTCATTCCTAGTATTACGTTACTCATTCCTAGGATTACTTTACTCATTGCTAGTATTACTTTACTCATTCCTAAGATTACCTTTTACCATCCTATTACTTTACTCATTCCTAGAATTATTTTGCCCATTCCTAGGATTAGTTTAGTCGTCCCTAGGATTACTTTACTATTTCCTAGTATTACTTTACTCATTCCTAGTATTACTTAACTCATTCCTAGGATTACTTTACTCATTCCTATGATTACTTTAATCATACCTAGGATTACTTTACTCATTCTTATGGTTACTTTACTCATTCCTAGGATCACTTTACCCATTCCTAGGGTTACTTAACTCATTTCTAGGATTACTTTACTCATTCCTGGGATTACTTTACTCATTCCTAGGATTACTTTACTCATTCCTATGATTACTTTAATCATACCTAGGATTACTTTACTCATTCTTATGGTTACTTTACTCATTCCTAGGATCACTTTACAAATTCCTAGGATTGCTTTACTCATTCCTAGTATTACATTACTCATGACTAGTATTATTTTACTCATTCCTATGATTACTTTAATCATACCTAGGATTACTTTACTCATTCTTATGGTTACTTTACTCATTCCTAGGATCACTTTACAAATTCCTAGGATTACTTTACTCATTCCTAGTATTTAATTACTCATGACTAGTATTATTTTACTCATTCCTAGGATTACTTTACTTATTCCAAGGATTACTTTAATCATTCCTAGGATTACTTTACCCATTCTTAGGGTTACTTAACTCATTCCAAGGATTTCTTTCCTAGTATTACTTTACTCATTCCTAGAATTATTTTACCCATTCCTAGGATTAGTATAGTCGTCGCTAGGATGACTTTACTCTTTCCTAGTATTACTTTACTCATTCTTAGGATTGCTTTACTCATGACTAGTATTACTTTACTCATTCCTAGTATTACTTTTCTCATTCCTAGGATTACTTTACTCAATCCTAGTATTACGTTACTCATTCCTAGTATTACTTTACTCATTCCTAGGATTACTTTACTCATTCCTAAGATTACCTTATTCAATCCTAGTATTACTTCACTCATTCCTAGGATTACTTTACTCATTCCTAAGATTACCTTATTCAATCCCAGTATTACTTTACTCATTCCTAGAATTATTTTACCCATTCCTAGGATTAGTTTAGTCGTCCCTAGAATTACTTTAAACTTTCCCAGCATTACTTTCCTCATTTTTAGGTGTACTTTACTCATTCCTAGTATTAATTTACTCATTCCAAAGATTACCTTACTTAATCCTAGTATTACTTTACTCATTCCTAGTATTACATTACTCATGACTAATATTACTTTACTCGTTCCTAGGATTACGTTTCTCATTCCTAGTATTACGTTTCTCATTCCTAGTATTACGTTACTCATTCCTAGGATTACTTTACTCATTGCTAGTATTACTTTACTCATTCCTAAGATTACCTTTTACGATCCTATTACTTTACTCATTCCTAGAATTATTTTACCCATTCCTAGGATTAGTTTAGTCGTCCCTAGGATTACTTTACTCTTTGCTAGTATTACTTTACTCATTCCTAGTATTACTTTACTCATTCCTAGTATTACTTTACTCATTCCAAAGATTACCTTACTAAATCCTAGTATTACTTTACTCATTCCTAAGATTACCTTATTCAATCCTAGTATTACTTTACTCATTCCTAGGATTACTTTACTCATTCCTAAGATTACCTTATTCAGTCCTAGTATTACTTTACTCATTCCTAGAATTATTTTACCCATTCCTAGGATTAGTTTAGTCGTCCCTAGAATTACTTTAAACTTTCCCAGCATTACTTTCCTCATTTTTAGGAGAACTTTACTCATTCCTAGTATTACTTTACTCATTCCAAAGATTACCTTACTAAATCCTAGTATTACTTTACTCATTCCTAAGATTACCTTTTTCAATCCTAGTATTACTTTACTCATTCCTAGGATTACTTTACTCATTCCTAAGATTACCTTATTCAATCCTAGTATTACTTCACTCATTCCTAGGATTACTTTACTCATTCCTAAGATTACCTTATTCAATCCCAGTATTACTTTACTCATTCCTAGAATTATTTTACCCATTCCTGGGATTAGTTTAGTCATCCCTAGAATTACTTTAAACTTTCCCAGCATTACTTTCCTCATTTTTAGGAGTACTTTACTCATTCCTAGTATTAATTTACTCATTCCAAAGATGACCTTACTTAATCCTAGTATTACTTTACTCATTCCTAGTATTACATTACTCAATTCAATTCAATTCAAACTTTATTTGTATAGCCCTTTTCATACATTATCATGCAATACAAAGTGCTTTACAATGTAAAAACATATATTAAAAATGTAAGAGTAGAATAACACAAATGCTATCTACTTTACATTTTGAATCACACACATTCACACACGCACACACACACACACACACACACACACACACACCCAAGCGCGCAAACACACAACACAAACAGATGATGCCACTCTTCTTTCATAGAATTAAAACTATTCCTTCTAGTTCCTGTCTCTTTAACTGAAACGGTTTAAGAACAAAGTTTGAGAGAGAGATCTAAAAGACAAGATAAAAGACGATTGGCTTGACACCACTGTGAGGAAGCAATACCTTGGGGACCCATCCACACCATGAGCGCCCCACCAGCAACCACAGAGGCCATCGCCACAGGAGCCGACAGGATCGGGGCAGGCGGGGGCCCCCACCACAGCCACAGGACTGCAATGCAGGGCCCGTCAGCCATCCCGTCCAGGTCGACCCCCGCAGCGACAACCCTGCAGGCCGGAGAGACAGCCCACGATGTGGAGGATCCCCATGAGGGAACACCGGAGCTAGAGGATAAAAGATAAAAAAGATAAAAGCTGAAAATAAAACACAGTATAAGATACTTAAAAGAGCATAAATAAATCAACGTAATAAGAACAATAAAAGAAAATTAATATATATTAAAAAGTCAATTTAAGACCAAGATACAAATGATAAGTGATAAAAATAGACAAAATGGATAAATAGATTAATTAAAATAACTGAATAAATAAACTAATAATATTGTTAGTCAAATAACTAAATGATTAAGAAGTTCAAGTAAAAGCTAAACTCATGACTAATATTACTTTACTCGTTCCTAGGATTACGTTTCTCATTCCTAGTATTACGTTTCTCATTCCTAGTATTACGTTACTCATTCCTAGTATTACTTTACTCATTCCTAGAATTATTTTACCCATTCCTAGGATTAGTTTAGTCGTCCCTAGGATTACTTTACTCTTTGCTAGTATTACTTTACTCATTCCTAGTATTACTTTACTCATTCCTAGTATTACTTTACTCATTCCAAAGATTACCTTACTAAATCCTAGTATTACTTTACTCATTCCTAAGATTACCTTATTCAATCCTAGTATTACTTTACTCATTCCTAGGATTACTTTACTCATTCCTAAGATTACCTTATTCAGTCCTAGTATTACTTTACTCATTCCTAGAATTATTTTACCCATTCCTAGGATTAGTTTAGTCGTCCCTAGAATTACTTTAAACTTTCCCAGCATTACTTTCCTCATTTTTAGGAGAACTTTACTCATTCCTAGTATTACTTTACTCATTCCAAAGATTACCTTACTAAATCCTAGTATTACTTTACTCATTCCTAAGATTACCTTTTTCAATCCTAGTATTACTTTACTCATTCCTAGGATTACTTTACTCATTCCTAAGATTACCTTATTCAATCCTAGTATTACTTTACTCATTCCTAGAATTATTTTACCCATTCCTAGGATTAGTTTAGTCGTCCCTAGAATTACTTTAAACTATCCAAGCATTACTTTCCTCATTTTTAGGAGTACTTTACTCATTCCTAGTATTACTTTACTCATTCCTATGATTACCTTACTCATTCCTAGGATTACTTTACTCAATCCCAGTATTAATTTACTCATTCCTAAAATTACTTTCCTCATTTTTTGGAGTACTTTACTCATTCCTAGTATTACTTTACTCATTCCTAACATTACCTTACTCAATCCTAGTATTACTTTATTCATTCCCAGGATTCCTTTACTCACTCCCGAAACTACTTTACTCATTCCAAGTATTACTTAACTCATGACTGGTATTACTTTACTCATTCCTAAGATTACTGTACTCAATCCTAGTATTAATTTACTCATTCCTAGTATTACTTTACTCATTCTTAGGATTACTTTACTTATTCCTAGTATTACATTACTCAGGACTAATATTACTTTACTCATTCCTAGGATTGCGTTACTCATTCCTAGTATTATGTTACTCATTCCTAGTATTACGTTACTCATTCCTAGGATTACTTTACTCATTGCTACTATTACTTTACTCATTCCTAAGATTACCTTTTACAATCCTATTACTTTACTCATTCCTAGAATTATCTTACCCATTCCTAGGATTAGTTTAGTCGTCCCTAGGATTACTTTACTCTTTCCTAGGATTACTTCATTCATTCCTAGTATTACCTTACTCATTCCTAGCATTTCTTTACTCATTCGTAGGATTACTTAATTAATTCTTAGGATTACTTTATCCATTTGTGTATGTACTGTACTCATTTCCAGGATTACTTTATTTATTCCCAGGATTACTATACTCATTTCTGGAAGTACTGTTGTCATTTATAGGACTACTTAATTTGTTCCTAAGATTACTTTATTCATTTGTAGGATTACTTTACAAAGTCTATGTTGTCTCATCTTTCTGTAGAGATCAGTAATCTTCTTACAGCACTTGTAGCTCTGAAGATAAACTTTATTATGTCAGAAATGTCATGTCTGTCCTTCCTGTGAGATCATAATTTCAAGTGAGCACTGGTTCTCCAACGTTTTACCTGGTAATTTAAAGTGAAAAAAAGTTAGGAATTACACACTGAGGTGAAAGCTCTCGACAACCATATTATCAATATGCTGGTTTCAACCCAATAAGACGCTTCCGTGCAACAGCATTTTCTTCAGCTAAAGGTTCTGTTTAGTTTAAAGTTGTTTAAAAACCAAAGAAAGTAAGAAACAACCACTAAAATAAAGGCGGTGGAGTCCAGGAGGAGGGATTAATGCTGTGTGTGCATGCATGCTTGGCTCTGCATGTGTGTCTTTGTTGGAGGTGTTGGGACTGAGAGGACACCATTGTTGTTGCCCCCAATCCAACATGGAGACAGTTTGGCGGGCGGCCAGGACTGACCAGGGCCCTAAGAGATCCCAGAGAGTGACCCGGAGACCTGGCTGTCGCCCCCCCATCAGCATCAAACCACCGCAGCAACCAAGGTCATGGACAGCAGGGGTTTATACCCAGCTGAGGTCTGCAGAATGATTCAGGCTGAAGCTAGAGAAAGCTCTCTGGGTCTTAGCTCTTCTTTCTCCATCTCTCTTACTCTCTTGGCTCCCTCTTTTGGACCAATCACATCCCTACAAGCAGATTAAGTATTATCTTGTGAATCACCAACAGGTGGATGTCACAACAGAAATAAAGCTGCCAGCAAAGGGGACACACCTGATGATGCAGCAGATCTGCAGGACGTTAACAAGTGCCTGTTTCTATCTGAGCCTGATTTTAACATGAATGACGGGTTTATCAGTGTAAATGACACGTCTGATGGATGTAAACATAATGTGATGTCACATCTTCATCATAGCAACTTAGTTTCCATAAACCACTGAAAGAACCGCTACGGACAGAAAACTGTCCAACGTTGGACATGTCCGGATGAAGAGATGGAGCATTAATCTCTATCATTGATATTCGTTTTACAGCAGCCTACATGAACAGGCTGCACAGATCAGATCGGAATGACTGTGTGCAATCATTAGCTGAGCAACGGTCCGATAACCAGAAGCGCAACAAAGCGCTGCCTTACAACATTCGGACCAAAATCTTAAACGAGGCGTTACAGGTCTGATGTGAACGGCTATTAAGCAAAGAAATGCTTTCAGAAACAGATGATAGTAAAAGTTTGGTGTTAAATAAATGTTTGGTCCATCCATCCTTCGTATCATCCATCCATCCATCTGACTGGTAAGGAAATGAATGTTTAATCCTTGTAGGTCATCGGGGACGTTCTGGTCGTTTGGTTTTGTTATAAAACATCAGGACAAATTTACCACCCTTTTCAAGTCATTAGAGGACAAAAACCTCTCTTGCAATCTGCTTTCAAAAGCTTCCATGGTCAGAGTGTTTCCCATGTTCTTCTCAGATTACTAATCAACTTAATTCCTAATGAAAAAAAAATGTAATTATTCAAATCATTTTAACTTTTTAAATTTCAATTTGATCAATTGATGTTGCTGTTTTCATCAAAAGAAAAATTTTCATAAAATAGATGTGTGTTTGGGGGGATATTATTTATTATCAGTATTTAATTAAATTAGTATTTAAATTGTGAAGATAATTAAAATAATTTTGATTCTGATTAGAACTAAAGTGGATAAAATATTAATCTATAATATTTTAATAGCAGCTTTTTGTCCTATAATGAAAGGACAGTAGGGTTAATGGACACTCAGCAAGTCATAAACAGAGTCATAAACACATTTAGAAACATCACTAATGATTTAGGTTAATTTATTAATAATTTAGATTTATATGTTGAAGAGCAGTGAGCTTCCTGGAAACATCTTTTAATTGCCCTGCTTCAGGAAAAAAAAAAACCCAGAGATCTTCATTCTACCATCATATAAAGTAGCAGCAGAAGAATATTAGATCAAATAACTGAGGCTTGAGAAAAATAAATTAATCTGAATCGAGGGTTTTTAGTTTGTTTGGCTGAATAAATGATGGCTCATCGTCCTGCAGCAGTGCAGTAAGAACGAAAAAGTCCTTTTCTGTTGCTTCAAGCGCTAAACTTGTGTGTTTTATTGCTCTTTTTGCCATATTTTTTAAGACTGGTTTGCACTTTACTCTTCATTTGTCTGAACATTATTTATATTGTATTTGTCTGAATTCTACTAAGGGACAACATATTACTTAGCTGCTATGCTAACTTTGCGCATATTTTCATTTAGAATTTTTTTACTCGTGTTAATCAATGTTCAAATAAATAAATAAAAAGTAAAATAAATTAAAGAAACATATGAAGTGATGCATATTTCTCCAGCGAGTAGTTCTGAATCCATTCATTAAGAGTTGGACTGGTCAGCTGTAGATTCTTGGGTTTGAGCCTACTTGAACAGCAGGTAGTGAAGCGACAGCAGGTGAGTGGCTGGCTGGATTGATGGACAGATGGGGTGATTGGTTGGTTTAGCAGGAACACATAAAGGCCACGAGGGTCAGCTGTGTTTCCATACAACAGCAAACTGCCAGAGGGCTGGGGGGTGGGGATGAAGGAGAAAGCAGTAAACACAGAGAGTCGGCCATGTGACGGTTTTAAGGTCAGGCTTCCCGTTTGGGAACAAAGGAAGAAAAACCCTTGGACATAAGCAGATTGATGAAACTACATCCCTCCCAGCATCACAGTTTAGGACATAAAGTTCGGTTTTAACTGGCTAACTTTATATGACAAAATCTCTATGATCAAACATAGATGGACGGATGAATGGACAGAGAAGGAGCTCCACTGGCTGACCGGTGTGTGTGGAGAGGATGGTCGGGTTCTCCATTGAGGAAACCGGGTTGTTTAGCACCTCCTCTCCACCAGTTCAAGCCTTCTTTCTAAGAGTGTTCAGTCTGCTGGTGTTTCTGATGCTGCTTCCCCAGCACACAGCAGCAAAGAGAAGCACACTGGAGACGAGAGGCTGGTAAAGATCTCCAACATGTTGCTGCAGACACTGAAGATCGAAGTCAGATTTGATGACCAATGTCGTTCTGGATATTGTTTCAGGTTAAAACCAATTTTAGGATCCAAAACTTGAGAGAACGATGAGATGAGAAAAGGTTTGGTCACTGTTTGTCTGTGTGTTATTTCTACAAACTTCTGTTAGTAATAAATTCTGCTTTCTTCTTCTGGTCGACCTTTATGCTGCTACATCTATTCATACATTCATTTTACATCATTTTACCTCCCAGTCTGACAGCTGCTACACACTGGTTTATACTGGGATTAAAAGCTGCTACAGACTGGTTTATATCGTGATTAAAGCTGCTACAGACTGGTTTATACTGGGATTAAAAGCTGCTACAGACTCGTTTATACTGGGATTAAAAGCTGCTACAGGCTGGTTTATACTGGGATTAAAAGCTGCTACAGACTGGTTTATACTGGGATTAAAAGCTGCTACAGACTGGTTTATACTGGGATTAAAAACTGCTACACACTGGTTTATACTGGGATTAAAAGCTGCTACACACCGGTTTATACTGGGATTAAAAGCTGCTACAGGCTGGTTTATACTGGAATTAAAGCTGCTACAGACTGGTTTATACTGGTATTAAAAGCCGCTACAGACTGGTTTATACTGGTATTAAAAGCCACTACAGACTGGTTTATATTGTGATTAAAACTGCTACAGACTGGTTTATACTGGGATTAAAAGCTGCTACACACTGGTTTATACTGGGATTAAAAGCTGCTACAGACTGGTTTATACTGGTATTAAAAGCTGCTACACACTGGTTTATACTGGGATTAAAAGCCGCTACAGACTGGTTTATACTGGGATTAAAAGCCGCTACAGACTGGTTTATACTGGTATTAAAAGCCGCTACAGACTGGTTTATATTGTGATTAAAACTGCTATAGACTGGTTTATACTGGGATTAAAACTGCTATAGACTGGTTTATACTGGGATTAAAACTGCTACAGACTGGTTTATATTGTGATTAAAGCTGCTACAGGCTGGTTTATACTGGGATTAAAGCTGCTACAGACTGGTTTATATCGTGATTAAAGCTGCTACAGGCTGGTTTATACTGTGATTAAAAGCTGCTACAGACTGGTTTATATCGTGATTAAAACTGCTATAGACTGGTTTATACTGGGATTAAAAGCTGCTACAGACTGGTTTATACTGGGATTGAAAGCTGTTACAGACTGGTTTAAACTGGGATTAAAAGCTGTTACAGACTGGTTTATACTGGGATTAAAAGCTGTTACAGACTGGTTTATACTGGGATTAAAAGCTGCTACAGACTGGTTTATACTGGGATTAAAAGCTGCTACACACTGGTTTATACTGGGATTAAAAGCTGCTACAGACTGGTTTATATCGTGATTAAAGCTGCTACAGGCTGGTTTATACTGGGATTAAAGCTGCTACAGACTGGTTTATATTGTGATTAAAGCTGCTACAGGCTGGTTTATACCGGGATGAAATGGTCAGCCTTCTACAGACTGGATTATACTGGAATTAAGAGCTCCAGCTGCTACAATGTTTTATAATGGGATTAAAAGCTTCAACTTCTACAGACTGGTTTTTATTGGGATTAAAAGCTTTGGGTTCTTTATACTG
>NC_055697.1:34568821-34710959 GCF_017639745.1 Melanotaenia boesemani
TACAAGCGTTCCATGTTCTAATTAAATACTATGCTTCCCCCTCGTTCGTTTCGGGTCATCTCGCCTTCATTTCCCGGCTCTGGACCAGGTAGGCGCTGCTTCCAGTCTCTGTATCAGTGTCGGCTCCTCGTCCCCGGGTCCGGTCCCGGCCATCCTCCCTGTGGTAGACCTGAGATCCTCCGGCCGGTGGGTCCGCAGTGTGTCCATCGGTGACTGGAACCGCATCCCGTTCTCTTTAAGGGTTTTATTAAGCCCCACATATTTCCAATGTTTGGCCACCACTTTGGCTGCATAGTCCTGATCGAAAGTCACTCTCCACCCGTCTCCTTTCACCTCTTTTTTCCAAGCCGTTCTCAGGACGGTCTCTTTGATCTCAAACCTCAGAAAGTTCACAATGATCGCTCTCGAGGGTTTATCTGCTCGTGGTTTCGGGGCTGAAGCCCTTTGTATCCCCAGTTTAACATCGACTGCCAGCCCGAACTCTGTGTGAATAAGTTTATATACATATTCCTGGACAGAGTCTTCCTCTATTCCCTCCTTAAGCCCCCAAAACGGATATTTTTCCTTCTCGTTCTCCCTTCTGTCGGTCAGTTTCTCCTGTAGCTTTCTTTGTTGTTCCAGTGAAGTCCTAATAATATCGTGGACGTCTGTGCTCCACTCCTCTCTCTCCATCACGCGTTGTTCCAACATTTCTATGTCTTTCCTCTCCTATGTCTTCCTCCTGCATCTCTGTGTCCACGGTCTCAAACTTTTTAGTAGTTTCTTCTCTGTAGCTGTCCAGCCCTCATCTCATCGCTTCTCCTAGTTTGTCCATGAACTCTTTCAGTTGTCCCATATCTTTGTGTGCTCCTGTCCAAATGTCCTCAGTTTGTTTGCCAGTTTTGTCCAGCTTGGCATCCATGTTGTTCTGGCCCGTTTCTATTTTAGCCACTTTAGCTTGTAGCTCTTTCACCCAGCCAGGCTGGTCTCCGCTAGCTAGCTCTTCGTTAGCCTCGCTGGCAGACTGCATCTTTCCTGGCATTCCAGACTTTGTTTTTCTTTCTTTTCCCTTTGTAATTAGAATTTATCCATGTTAAGTATTTGCCTGTCTGTGAGTAATATCTGTAGGGTTGTCCTTTGTTTTTAAGCTTATTCAACCGGGAGCTCCTCGTTTTAGCTGCCGATCGCCTCATTTACAAACCGGAAGTCCAGAAGATTTTTTTATCTGTTTTGTTTTCTTATATATAAGCTGAAGACTTTAAATTCCAAGACAGAATAAATATAAACCCTCAAAGTAATTTGGAGGATTTGAGGGGATTCTGGGATATTTGGAGTTTTTGGTGGATCCAGAAGGATTCAGGGGGATGTGGTGGATCTGTCTTCCTGTTATAAGAAGTGAAAACCTCGGCTGGTCGTCTCTCGTAGCGGGCAGGAAGCTGCGTTCATCACCTCATGGGTCGGGCTGTTTTTGGCTCCAACATGGCTGCCCTGCAGATGCTCCGACCTCATAGGAATGTGCTTGTGTGGTCAGGAGGGTGAGGTGGCGTTTCAGTGTGAAATTCACCATGATGGCGACACATGTTTGAACCCTAAACGCAGCACCAGCTCTGGACTGGAACGGTAGCAGATGCTTGTGCAGATAACGGCATCGGGACAACAGAAAAGCAGATTCAGATCTCAGAGTTTCAGGAAGTCTGCCCTCCCCCCGAGGCGTTCTCTGTGAGCAGTGATGGTGGTCGGGCTCCATGAATGCTGCATTTGGCTCGACGGTGGAGCCGCCCTGAGGGGGCGAACCACGAGGAAGCCGGATGACGGCGGGGAAGGCAGCGTGACGCTGAGCGCTCTCATGACCAGATTATGGACATAAAGAGGTTTCTGTCAGTTCCAGAAACGTTTGGTCCATCTGGTGTCTGTTTGCCGGGATGTGACCTCTGACCTCTGGCTGCACGTGGTGGCCGAAGCTGTTTCCAGTTTGGGTTTAACCAATCGGGGCATCCCGAGTGGATGGTCCTGACTTCAGACGTATACTTGAGCCTTGATGAGAACCTGTTTGCTGGAGAAGAAGGTTTTCCTGGTTCCTGGTCTCTGTGGGAAAGATCATGCTGGTGTTCAGCATGAACAGGAAGGCTAAAATAAATCACAGAAAAACAAAAATGTCCAAAACATCACAATAATATATAAAGTCCACGATACATGAAACCCGTTACAGGTTCTGTTGCTAGTTGCATAGATCGCCTGCTGTTTGGAGGTTTGAGGACACACATATTAAACCAGCTGTAATCCAGATTATTATGAGCCAACCGAAAATTCATCAAACTTTAACATTTGATCTTTCAGTTGAGTTCAGATAAAAACAAATCAAACCAAAATAAAATAAAAGAACCTGCTTCAAGCTGAGTTCAGAGGTTTTCTGAAATTCGAGAGAAAATAGGAACTAAAAAGATTCTTCTAGTGTAAACACGTTTAAAACAAATTAGTTTTATAATTAGGAGAATATTTCCTTCTGAAACCCGTCTGGTCAGACGTCAGCTGTTTGTTGTTTACATGGACGATAAGGTTCAATGATGGCGACGTGAACCTGAACCTCCACCTCCACAGAACCTCCACCAAACCTTAACCAGACCTTGACCTCCACCAAACCTCCACTGAACCTCCACCTCCACTAAAGCCCCCTCTGGACCTGATGGAGAATGTTTACATAATCCATTTTTATTTCTTCTTCCAGGAAGAAACGTGGCCAGAAAAACGTCCTGAATGATGGTGATCGGGGATTTAACGTCTGGTGGAACCAAATGGAAGAAAACCAGCAGCAGAACTCAGGACCATGTTAAATAGTGAAAGTTAGAACAACCCCCCATCCCTCATATTGACACATATCCTGTGTTTCTGGAGTCAGGTGACTTTTCAGTTAATAATTAAAGATGGCTGAACTGGACGCTCGTGTCCTCACATGATCCGATCTGAGTCGCTGGCTTTAAGGAAGTTTTACTTTAACAGAGACCTTTCCTCTGGCTGTATCAGTAAATGACCGGCCGAGCCCATCTGAGGAATCTGTGTTTAACGATGGGTCAAAGTTTCTGAAGTTTACATCCTTGGGTGGAGCTCTGCAGGAGGAATCGTGCTGGATCGGGTGGGGTGACTTCTCTGCTGGCTCAGTTCAGCACCAGCTGCTTCTGAAGTTCTTAGAAATAAAGTTTCATTATTTCTTTTCCATCCACCTCATTAAAGCTGGAATTCTGCTTCCTGTTGAAAGCACGTTG
This sequence comes from Melanotaenia boesemani, assembly GCF_017639745.1. Classification (NCBI taxonomy): domain Eukaryota; kingdom Metazoa; phylum Chordata; class Actinopteri; order Atheriniformes; family Melanotaeniidae; genus Melanotaenia; species Melanotaenia boesemani. Next base: position 34,572,061 of record NC_055697.1, read on the forward strand.
CGACACGGAGGAATTTTCTGTTTTTGGGGTTGCTTCAGGGTCACATGAAGATTTGTTCCGTGTATTGTCTGTTATGACCTTTGACCTTTTGTCTCCTTGCCACCATCAGCTCAGTGAAGCAGGAAGTGAAGGTCTGAAATCTGTTTGGCGTCTCCACCTTTTTCCAAACTTGCAGATTTCTGTGTGTGTGTGTGTGTGTGTGTGTGTGTGTGTGTGTGTGTGTGTGTGTGTGTGTGTGTGTGTGTGTGAGATGACGGACGACCGGATCAAACAGGAAGTCCTGGCTGGTCTGAGACAGGAAGTCTATCTCCAATACAGACTCTAATATTAGAGCTGAGGTTGTCTCAGGATGTTTGGAAGTCTGAGAGCAATGACCTGCACACATGCACACACATGCACACACGTGCACACCATTGGCAGCATGAAGCAGCTGAACCGTCACGGATGTGATCACATGGAGCTGCTGAACATGTTTGATCAGCTTCCATTTCACACATTCATGATTTACACACTATTTATTGATCAGACTTTATCAAGTTTTCTGCAACATGACGGCAGAAGAATCCGAGAGAAAGCTTCACACGTGAACTAGGGAAGAGGTCCTGCAGGGGTGAGACGTTTCCCTCCTTCAACACACCTGACTAGGTTGATGGACCTTTGAGCAGAACTTGACATCAAGCTGTTGGACCCGTTGGTTTGAATCAGGTGTGTTGCAGCAGAAGCTGAATAGCACAGTGTTGTTGCCATGGAAACGCAAGTAGTAAAAGGAGTGTGTGAATGAGGTGATACCACCTGCTCAACCATCAGCTGTTGTCAGTCGGAGCTTGGAGTCCAGCCAGTGGGCAACAAGCTGTGGAACATCGATCTCAGCACGAATTTAACGTGATCGATTTTACGAAGCTGTTCTGGTGACATCAATAAAAATACAAGTCTTTCGTCTCAGATGACTAGCAAGTGGTAAAAAGATTTACCCGTGATGATCTGAGCTTTGTGACATGGTGCATTATCCTGCTGGAAGTAGCATCAGAAGATGCTCCACTGTGGTCATAAAGGGATGGACATGGTCAGCAACAATACTCAGGTAGGCTGTGCTGGTTAAACCAGGCCACGTTGGTACTAAGGGGCCCAAAGTGGGACAAGAAAATCTCCCCCCACCATTACACCAGCAGCAGCCTGAAGCGTTGATCCAAGGCAGGATGGATCCATGTTTTCATGATGTTTCCAGCAGATTCTGAGCCAAGCATCTGAATGTGGAGCTGAAATGGAGACTCATCAGACCAGCAACGTTTCTCCATCTTCTATTGTCCAGTGTTGGTGAGTGTGTGTGAATTGTAGCCTCAGTTTCCTGTTCTTAGCTGGCAAGAGGCACCCGGTGTGTCTTGTGCTGCATCCTGGTCCAGACAGCTGCTGCTCTGGATGTTTTTTCTTCTTCAGACCATCTCTGGAAACCCTGGAGATGGTTGTGGGTGGAAATCCCAGTAAATACTCAGACCAACAACCATGCCACGTTCAAAGTCTCTTAAATCCTTTTTCTTCTTCATTCTGATGCTCAGATTGAACTTTAGCAGGTCGTCTTCACCACGTCTACATGACTACATGCTGCCGTGTGATTGGCTGGTTGGATAGTAGTGTAAACAGGAAGTAGAACAGGTGGAGGTGAGTGGATGGGGAGTGTGTGGATTTCAGATCCCTGCTTCACGTTTGCAGCAAAAAAAAAAAAGATAAAATTTTCCTTTTTAGTCTTCAGTGAGCAGAAACAGCCATTGGTTTGTTCTCTCTCTTTCTCTCTCTCTCTCTCTCTCGCTCTTGCTCTGGCTCTTTCACTCACCCTCCTCCTACTCTTCCCCAATGCAAATGAGTCATGACATCATCTCTGAGTCAGAGGGCTGTGATTGGCTGCTGGGCGGAGCAGCCGCTCCTACTGCCGTCCCCTCCCCCTCAGCTCTGGTTGAAGGTGTTTTCAGTGTGTGCACACTGAAGGACAAACCCACACTTTCATTCTCTACCTCCCTCCATCGCCGTCTTCTCCTCGTTCGCTGTGGAGCTTGAACAGAGGATGGGTGTGATCCTGCCCGGAGGGAAGGTGTGATCTCTGAAGATGTTGACGGATGGAAAGATGGAGGGAAAATAGAAGCGTGATGTTGCCGTGGTGTCTGCTGAGCCAGCGATTTCTGCCTCACACATAGAGAGAGAGAGAGAGAGAGAGAGAGAACTCTGCAGTTCATCTTCAGTGTCTCTCGCTCTCTTAGTCTTTCTGCCTTAAGCCTGAAGACGTAAAACTCAGCTCATTTTTAACCTAAAACTCTGAGTACTTCCGGTTTCAGAGTCTGCTGGACTCCCCGATCCTGGTGGTTCTGGAAGTTCTCAGTGGACTTTCTGGTCCATGTGGACCCATCTGGTCTGAGTCCTCCTACTGTCCTCTGGAGTTTTTAAATCATGGAGCTTCAGAGCGCCACAGCTGGGCTCCCTGGCCCGCTGTCTCCCCCTTCCCCAGCCTCGGACTATGCCGGGCTGCTGTCCCCATCCTCCGGCCCCGGTCCATCTCATGGTGGCAGCCCGGGCCGGAGCACCAGTCCTGGTCCTGGGTTCCCGGGACAGGCCGCCTTCAACTACAACCAGCTGGAAGGGAGGTTCAAACAACTTCAGGGTAAGAATCTGCCTCAGGAAAGAGTTCTGGGTCAGGACTGGTTCTAGTTCTAGTTCTGGGTCAGGGCTGGTTTTAGTTCTGGTTCTGGGTCAGGTCTGGTTCTAGTTGTGGTTCTGGGTCAGGGCTGGTTCTGGTTCTGGGACAGGGCTGGTTCTAGTTCTGGTTTTGGTTCTGGGTCAGGTCTGGTTCTAGCTGTGGTTCTTGGTCAGGGCTGGTTCTAGTTCTGGGTCAGGTCTGGTTCTAGTTCAGGGTCAGGTCTGGTTCTAGTTCTGGTTCAGGGTCAGGGCTGGTTCTAGTAATAGTTCTAGTTCTAGCTCTGGGTAAGGGCTGGTTCTGGTTCTGGGGGCAGGGCTGGTTCTAGTTCTGGTTCTAGTTCTAGGTCAAGGCTGGGTCTGGGTCAAGGCTGGTTCTAGTTCTAGTTCTGGGTCAGGTCTGGATCTAGTTCTAGTTCTGGGTCAAGGCTTGTTCCAGTTCTGGTTCTAGTTCTGGTTCTAGTTCTGGGTCAAGGCTGGTTCTGGTTCTGAGTCAGTGCTGATTCTACTTCTGGTTCTAGTTCTAGGTCAAGGCTGGTTCTGGGTCAAGGCTGGTTCTAGTTCTAGTTCTGGGTCAGGTCTAGTTCTAGTTCTGGGTCAGGTCTAGTTCTAGTTCTGGGTCAGGGCTGGTTCTAGTTCTGGTTCTGGGTCAAGGCTGGTTCTAATTCTGGTTCTAGTTCTGGCTCTGGGCCAGGGCTGGTTCTGGTTCTGTTTCTAGTTCTGGGTCAGGGCTGGTTCTAGTTCTGGTTCTGGGTCAAGGCTGGTTCTAATTCTGGTTCTAGTTCTGGCTCTGGGCCAGGGCTGGTTCTGGTTCTGTTTCTAGTTCTGGGTCAAAGCTGGTTCTAGTTCTTTGATCGGCTCAGATCAACTTTATGGTTAATTCAGTTTTATGATGTGAAGGTTTGAGTCCGCAGACCTGATCTAATCTAGAAAACTCTAAAACCGCACCCTGACCCTGATCCTGACCCTGATCCTGATCCACATCCACACAGAGAAATTATTTGCTGCTTGCCTTGCTCAAGGGCAGTGGGGTGTTTCAGTTCCCACCCAGATTTTCTCAGCTGTGATTTGACCAGCGCAGTGAAACCCGACCCGATCGGACCTGCTCCTCTTCCCGGTCTCCTGGATCTCTGGGCTGTTGTTCGGGTGACGATAATCTGAGATTATGACCCAGAAAGCTTTTTAATTAGTCACATTTCCAAAATCCTGTTGTCTCTGTTGCTGGAGAAGAACTCCCTTTTCTCCAAGTGAAAGTCACAAAGCCAGATCAGCTCATCATGTCGGATCTTTGGGATCCAGATTCGTAGATTCCAGGCCACTGTTCCTCATCAGCTGATTTCTGAGCCTGTTGTTCGTATCAGTTCGGTTTGCTCCAGAAATGTTGTTCCGTTTCCAGGATGTGGAAGCTGAGGCTGACGTGAAGGATTTGTTTTCCTGCTGGAAGTCAGCAGATTCCAGGATTTTCCTCTTCATTAGTTTTCTGGTTACTTCCGATTTGTTGACTTCGTTTATAGCGAGTGGACGTAAAGATGTTCCGGATCGGATCCAGCTCGGATCAGTCTGACAGATCTGACCGGGAATTTGATTAGAAATAGAAAGAGAGGAAAAATAAAATGATGGATGGAACAGTAGAGATGAAGGGATGTGTCAAAAGATGGAGGGTAGAAATGTTGGATGACTGGATGGAGAAATGTCTGAATGAAAGATGGGTGATTTAGAGGATAAACATGGTGGAAGCTTTGTTTTACAATCCAGAGTGGGCGGAGCTACAGCTCACCTGACATCAGTATGACAAACAAAATATAAATAAAGTTGATAAATACAGTCATCCACCTCCCCCCTCCTCCCATGGTGCCCTGATCCAGCCAATCAGACGTCTTCTCTCCGGTCTGTGTGTGTTTTAGGGGGGTGTAGAGGATTAAAGGGGAGGAGGATGGTGTGAAACCAGGAAATCCCCCACATTGTCTCTGGAATGGAAAACAAGCAGCTCCTTGTCCTCATCAGTGTTTCATGAGGCTGCGCAGGACGTCTGGAGCTGCCCTCCATTCCTCTTTCCATCCCTCCATCCATCCATCCATCCATCCATCCATCCATCCATCCATCCCTCCTTCTATCCCTCCATCCCTCCCTCCCTCCCTCTTTCCATCCCTCCATCCATCCATCCATCCCTCCTTCTATCCCTCCATCCCTCCCTCCCTCCATTCCTCCTTCCATCCCTCAATCCATCCATCCATCCAGTCATCCATCCCTCCATCCATCCCTCCCTCCCTCCCTCCCTCCCTCCATTCCTCTTTCCATCCCTCCATCCATCCATCCATCCATCCATCATCCATCCCTCCTTCTATCCCTCCATCCCTCCCTCCCTCCCTCCCTCCATTCCTCTTTCCATCCATCCATCCATCCATCCATCCATCCATCCATCCCTCCTTCTATCCATCCATCCCTCCATCCATCCCTCCCTCCCTCCATTCCTCTTTCCATCCCTCCATCCATCCATCCATCCATCCATCCATCCATCCCTCCATCCATCCAATCCCCATCCCTCCTTCCATCCCTCAGTCCATCCATCCATCCATCCATCCATTATCCCTCCCATCTATCCATCCATCCATCCATCCATCCCTCCCTCCTTCCATCCCTCCATCCCTCAATCCATCCCTCCCATCTATCCATCCATCCATCAATCCATCCATCCATCCATCCATCCATCCCATCTATCCCTCCATCCATCCCTCCATCCATCCATCCAACCATCCAATCCCCATCCCTCCCTCCATCCCTCCATCCATCCCTCCCATCTATCCTTCCATCCGTCCATCCATCCACCCATCCCTGAAATGCGATCCTGAACTGTTCTGCAGAGGAAGACTTGACGTCACTCGTTGTGTTGACGGAGTTAGAAATGGGTTCTACATGTGTTCGTGTGGCCGATGAAATTATGACCAACTGATGAGGGAAAGGACGAGAAAGAGAGAAAGAAGAAGGCATTTAAACTTATTTCTGTGCAGCTGCTTCCTCTGAACAAATACGAAGTTGGACCCTGCTGCCATTTCTCATGTCCACTTCAATTCAATCATGTAAAAGTTGGATGAAATACGACACAACTGTCCGATCTACTACCAGATCCGACTAAGGCCTGGATCGGGTCTGTTCTGTTCAGATAGTAATATTTAGATCAGATCTAGGTTACATGGGGACAGAAAAGGCAGATTTAAATCCGATTTAACTGGAGTGTGGACGGAACCCTAAAAACAGGATTTTCAGCAGGTTTTTAATGATGTGGACTCTAGTGTTTATATGATCTGGAGTCCATTGTGTTTTCATTGATGTGGACTGTAGTGTTTTTATTGATGTGGAGTCTAGTGTTTTTATTGATGTAGACTCTATTGTGTTTTCACTGACGTGGAGTCTAGTGTTTTTATTGATGTAGACTGTTGTGTTTTTATTGATGTGGAATCTAGTGTTTTTATTGATGTGGACTCTATTGTGTTTCCATTAATGTAGACTCTAGTGTTTATATGATCTGAACTCTATTGTGTTTTCATTGATGTGGACTGTAGTGTTTTTATTGATGTGGAGTCTTGTGTTTTTATTGATGTAGACTGTTGTGTTTTTATTGATGTGGACTCTATTGTCTTTCCATTAATGTAGACTCTAGTGTTTATATGATATGGACTGTAGGATGTTTTTTTAGTTGGTCTCCATTGTGTTTTCATTGATGTGGACTTTTGTGCTTTTATTGATATGGACTTTATTGTGTTTTAATTGATGTGGAGTCTAGTGTTTTTATTAATGTGGACTTTAGTGTTTTTATTGATGCGGACTCTATTGTGTTTTCATTGATGTGGACTGTACTGTTTTTTTTATTGATGTGAAGTCTAGTGTTATTATTGATGTGGACTCTATTGTGTTTTCAATGAATGGGAGGCTAGTGTTATTATTGGTGTGGACTATTGTGTTTTCATTGATGTGCAGTCTAGTGTTTTTATTGATTTGGACTCTATTGCATTGTAATTAATGTGGCGTCAAGTGCTGTTATTGATGTGGACTCTATTGTGTTTTTGTATTGATGTGGAGTCTTGTGTTTTTATTGATGTAGACTGTTGTGTTTTTATTGATGTGGACTCTATTGTGTTTCCATTAATGTAGACTCTAGTGTTTATATGATATGGACTGTAGGATGTTTTTTTAGTTGGACTCCATTGTGTTTTCATTGATGTGGACTTTCGTGCTTTTATTGATATGGACTCTATTATTTTTATTGATGTGGACTTTAGTGTTTTTATTGATGTGGACTTTAGTGTTTTTATTGATGCGGACTCTATTGTGTTTTCATTGATGTGGACTTTCGTGCTTTTATTGATATGGACTCTATTGTGTTTTAATTGATGTGGAGTCTAGTGTTTTTATTGATGTGGACTTTAGTGTTATTATTGATGTGGACTCTATTGTGTTTTCAATGAATGGGAGGCTAGTGTTATTATTGGTGTGGACTATTGTGTTTTCATTGATGTGGAGTCTAGTGTTTTTATTGATTTGGACTCTATTGCGTTGTAATTAATGTGGCGTCAAGTGCTTTTATTGATGTGGACTCTATTGTGTTTTTGTATTGATGTGGACTGTAGTGTTTTTATTGATGCGGACTCTATTGTGTTTTCATTGATGTTGACTGTAGTGTTTTTTTATTGATGTGAAGTCTAGTGTTATTATTGATGTGGACTCTATTGCGTTGTAATTAATGTGGCGTCTAGCGTTTTTATTGATGTAGACTCTATTGTGTTTTTGTATTGATGCGGAGTCTAGTGTTTTTATTGATGTGGACTCTATTGTGTTGTAAATAATGTGGCATCTAGTGTTTTTATTGATGTGGACTCTATTGTGTTTTCATTGATATGGACTCTAGTGTTTATATTATATGGACTCTAGTGTTTTGATTGATGTGAACTCTAGTGTTTTTATTGATGTGGACTGTAGGATTTTTTTTTTGTTGGACTCTATTGTGTTTTCATTGAATGGGAGTCTAGTGTTATTATTGATGTGGACTATTGTGTTATTATTGAGGCGAAGTCTAGTGCTTTTATTGATGTGGACTCTGTTGTGTTATTATTGATGTAGACTCTATTGTGTTTTGAATGAGGTGGACTGTAGTGTTTTTAGTGATGTGAAGTCTAGTATTATTATTGACATGGACTCTATTGTGTTTTCATTGAATGGGAGTCTAATGGTGTTCTTATTGATGTGGACTATTGTGCTTTCATTGATGTGGAGTCTAGTGCTTTTATTGATGTGGACTCTATTGTGTTATTATTGACATGGACTCTATTGTGTTTTGATTGATGTGGACTGTAGTGTTTTTAGTGATGTGAAGTCTGGTATTATTATTGACATGGACTCTATTGTGTTTTCATTGATGTGGACAGTAGTGTTTTTTAGTGATGTGAAGTTTAGTGTTATTATTGATGTGGACTCTATTGTGTTTTCATTGAATGGGAGTCTAATGGTATTATTGATGTAGACTCTATAGTGTGTTTTATTGATGTGGAGTCTTGTGTTTTTATTGATGTAGACTGTTGTGTTTTTATTGATGTGGACTCTATTGTGTTTTCATTGTTGTGGAGTCTAGTGTTTTTATTGATGTAGACTGTTGTGTTTTTATTGACGTGAACTCGAGTGTTTTTATGATCTGGACTGTAGTTATTTTTTAGTTGGACTCTTAGTGTTTTTATTGATGTGGGCTCTATTGTGTTTTAATTGATGTGGAGTCAAGTGCTTTTATTGATGTGAACTCTATTTTGTTTTCATTGGTGTTGACTGTATTATTTTTATTGATGTGGACTATTGTGTTTTCATTGATGCGGAGTCTAGTGCTTTTATTGATGTGGACTCTATTGTGTTATTATTGATGTGGACTATTGTGTTTTCATTGATGTGGAGTCTAGTGTTTTATTGATGTGGACTCTATTGTGTTTTTATTGATGTGGACTGTAGTGTTTTTTATTTATGTGAAGTCTAGTGTTTTTATTGATGTAGACTCTGGTGTTTTTATTGAATGGGAGTCTAGTGTTGTTATTGATGTGGACTATTGTGCTTTCATTGATGTGGAGTCTAGTGTTATTATTGATGTGGACTATTGTGTTTTCATTGATGTGGAGTCAGTGTTATTATTGATGTGGACTATTGTGTTTTCATTGATGTGGAGTCTAGTGTTTTATTGATGTGGACTCTATTGTGTTTTTATTGATGTGGACTGTAGTGTTTTTATTGACGTGAACTCGAGTGTTTTTATGATCTGGACTGTAGTTATTTTTTAGTTGGACTCTTAGTGTTTTTATTGATGTGGACTATTGTGTTTTCATTGTTGCGGAGTCTAGTGCTTTTATTGATGTGGACTCTATTGTGTTATTATTGATGTGGACTATTGTGTTTTCATTGATGTGGAGTCTAGTGTTTTATTGATGTGGACTCTATTGTGTTTTTATTGATGTGGACTGTAGTGTTTTTTATTTATGTGAAGTCTAGTGTTGTTATTGATGTGGACTATTGTGCTTTCATTGATGTGGAGTCTAGTGTTATTATTGATGTGGACTATTGTGTTTTCATTGATGTGGAGTCTAGTGTTTTATTGATGTGGACTCTATTGTGTTTTTATTGATGTCGACTGTAGTGTTTTTTATTTATGTGAAGTCTAGTGTTTTCATTGATGTAGACTGTTGCATTGTCATTGAGGTGGAGTCCAGTGTTGTTATTGATATGGACTCTGGTGTTTTTATTGAATGGGAGTCTAGTGTTGTTATTCATGTGGACTATTGTGCTTTCATTGATGTGGAGTCTAGTGTTGTTTTCTATGTGGACTATTGTGCTTTCATTGATGTGGAGTCTAGTGTTATTATTGATGTGGACTATTGTGTTTTCATTGATGTGGAGTCAGTGTTATTATTGATGTGGACTATTGTGTTTTCATTGATGTGGAGTCTAGTGTTTTATTGATGTGGACTCTATTGTGTTTTTATTGATGTGGACTGTAGTGTTTTTTATTTATGTGAAGTCTAGTGTTTTCATTGATGTAGACTGTTGCGTTGTCATTGAGGTGGAGTCCAGTGTTGTTATTGATATGGACTCTGGTGTTTTTATTGAATGGGAGTCTAGTGTTGTTATTGATGTGGACTATTGTGCTTTCATTGATGTGGAGTCTAGTGTTATTATTGATGTGGACTATTGTGTTTTCATTGATGTGGACTCTATTGTGTTATTATTGATGTGGACTATTGTGTTTTCATTGATGTGGAGTCTAGTGTTTTATTGATGTGGACTCTATTGTGTTTTTATTGATGTGGACTGTAGTGTTTTTTATTTATGGGAAGTCTAGTGTTTTTATTGATGTAGACTGTTGCGTTGTCATTGAGGTGGAATCCAGTGTTATTGATATGGACTCTGGTGTTTTTATTGAATGGGAGTCTAATGTTGTTATTGATGTGGACTTTTGTGTTTTCATTGATGTGGAGTCTAGTGTTTTTATCAATGTGGACTCTATTGTGTTTTCATTGATGTGGAGTCTAGTGTTTTTATCGATGTGGACTCTATTGTGTTTTCTTTGAATGGGAGTTGTGTGCTTTAATTGATGTGGACTCTATTGTGTTTTTTATGATCAAGGGGGTATTCCGTGGCTTATCTTGATAAGTTTGGCCCATTTAAGCCAGAGTTCCGTTCCATCAATGTGGCTTATGTGAATGAGTAACCATGGTAACTGATGCACCAGAACTAGCCTGCTCGGGGGCAGACTAACGTTCAAAGTTAGCTTAGCCATGTCTCAAAGGTCTGATACAGACTCCCAAAAGAAAGTTCCACCAAATGCAGAGTGGAAGGCAGAAAATTCCAACACCTGCATCTTTACTTGGAAACGAATTGTGAACAAAGTTTTCTTCTACTGGTGTCTGGACAAAGCCGCCTACAGTCAATCTGCATGGGAATGAGCAACTGGAAAACTTTTATGTTTTCATTCTCCGTTCATCAGGAATGAAGAAATCTTTGAACAGATTTTAGGAGACGTTTACGTGAAAAATTCCCTGAGTGCTGGACAGAGGTTTGTAAAATGTTTCGAAGACACAAGTTTTCCCTCGGCATGAACGTCAGGAAGATTTTTACTTCTGCAGACTTCAGCAGCTCTGACAGCCTTCCTGCTCCTCTGGAGGAAGTTCAGGAATGCTGGAATCCTGGACCTGCAAAGTTACAACTGTGTATTTTGATAAGGAAATCTGATCCGTGTGTGTGCGTGTGGTTGATGTCATGTGATCTACTGGGAAGGGCCAAGAACCGGGTTAGAGCTGCAGATATGGGAGAGTGTAATTTAATCGAACATTACTCCTGTGGGTTTTTCTGCCCTGACTTATGTCTGTCTGGTTGCATCTTTAAGCAGCTGATGAATAAAGGAATCTGATTGGTGGAGTAGGTTTGAATCAGAAACAGTCTCATGTTAACAACAGTTCTCTTTTGCTCTGTTTCCCTTTATTCTTTCTTGTTTTTAAATTTCTCCACGCTGCTGTAGTTGCCCTTTCCACCCTTTTTCTTTGTTTCTGTTTCCTTTTTTAACCTTCTTTTCCTGTTATCTGGTTTGCTATTTTCTCTTCTTTTCTTTTCTCCATCCTTAAGTTCAACTCTTGTTGTTTCTTCATATTCTATGTTTTTATTGTTGGACTAGATTTAGTTTCTGTTCAAACTTCATGATATTGTCTCTAACCTGCCGTATCACAGCTGACTTCCACTTATTGTTATTTATGAGCATGACGCATTCCCGCAATGGTGGAGCGATGATGAAACTCACATGATGTTCAGGCTGCACATTCCTCTCCATTAAGGGTTTTTTGTTTGTGTATGTTTCTCTTGGCAAAAGTATTGATTTCCTTTGTTTTTTGTACCAGTAGAGACAAGACTACAGCCAAGTGTGGTTTCTGTGTTTCCTTGGGCTCAAGTTAAGGTCGTCTTCTAAATGTAAGGGTGGGGAGTAATCGACTTGCATATATCCCCCCTATCAATAAATCAATGTCCTCTGTGGCCCTTGTGAAACACACTCAGAAGATTCTTTTGGACCCAGCAGAAAATGAACCTGAACTCGCGGACATTGACTTGTGCCTCACTGTGTTTGGCTTCACCTTCTGCAGGTCGAACCTGTTTTCACTGCTGCACCAGTAAACCTGAAGCAAGAATCTGTCTGGGGGGGGCGTGCGTGTGACTGGTTTGGACATGTATGTGCCAGGTTTGGGTGTGCGTGTGACTGGTTTGGATGTGCCTGTGACTGGTTTGAGCGTGCCTGAGTGGTTTGGACATGCATGTGCCTGGTTTGGGTGTGCGCATGACTGGTTTGGGCATGCGTGTGACTGGTTTGGGCGTGCGTGTGACTGGTTTGGACATGCGTGTGACTGATTTGATGTGTGTGACTGGTTAGATGTGCGTATGACCGGTTTGGGTGTGCGTGTGACTGGGCGTGCGTGTGACTGGTTTGGGCGTGCATATGACTGGTTTGAGCATGCCTGAGTGGTTTGGACATGCATATGACTGGTTTGGACATGCGTATGACTGGTTTTGGCGTGCACGTGACTGGTTTGGGCGTGCATATGACTGGTTTGAGCATGCATGAATGGTTTGGACATGCATGTGACTGGTTTGGACATGCGTATGACTGGTTTTGGTGTGCACGTGACTGATTTGATGTGTGTGACTGGTTTGAGCATGCGTGTGACTGGTTTGGGCGTGCGTGACTGGTTTGATGTGTGTGACTGGATTAGCCGTGTGTGTGACTGGTTTGGGCATGCGTTTGACTGATTTGGGCATGCATGTGACTGGTTTGGGCATGCCTGAATGGTTTGGACATGCATGTGACTGGTTTGGGCATGCGTGTGACTGGTTTGGGCGTGTGTGTGACTGGTTTGGGCGTGTGTGTGACTGGTTTGGGCGTGTGTGTGACTGATTTGGGTGTGTGTGACTGGTTTGAGCGTGCGTGTGACTGGTTTGGGTGTGCGTGTGACTGTTTGGGCGTGCGTGTGACTGGTTAGATGTGCGTGTGACTGATTTGGGTGTGCATATGACTGGTTTGAGCGTGCTTGTGTCTGGTTTAGGCGTGCGTGTGACTGTTTGGGTATGCATGTGACTGGTTTGGTTGTGCGTGAGTGGTTTGGACATTCATGTGACTGGTTTGGACATGTGTATAATTGGTTATAGCGTGCGTCTTAAGATCTTAAAATTTAATTTAAGATTGGTAAGATGTTGCCTAATGTGAGGATGTGGTTTTTGTCACATTTTCCTTTTCCATTCATCGTTTGTGTCTCTCTGTCTTTGGTCCAGATGAGCGTGAGGCGGTGCAGAAGAAGACCTTCACTAAGTGGGTGAACTCCCACCTGTCCAGGGTTTCCTGTCGAATCACAGACCTCTACATGGACCTGAGGGATGGACGCATGCTCATCAAGCTGCTGGAGGTCTTGTCTGGAGAGAGGCTGGTGGGTCACTTCACCTTTAATTTAAGATAGAGAGGCAGAGGGAGCAAGCCAGCTGAGCAGAATCATAACTGAAACTGTTTAACTGCCTTCAGATGTCTGACTCCATTCAGCACATTCAGCCGTGTTGCCGTGACAACAGCTGAATGATGCTAACTTTTTCTACATCTGAAAATGGCAGAAGTTTGAATGACTCTAGCAGCACAAGGAGTAAAACATCTTTCACACAGTTCAGTTTCCCAGACAAGGTTTAGACCAAGTTTAGGCATTTATCTGGAACTATTAGTCTGGGATTAGAAATATAGATCTGTGAACCACAAACTGAGTACAGAATAACAACTAGAGTGTGAAGTACTCAAAATGGATTTAAAACCAGTTGTTAGTTTGAAGTAGCAGCACTGAGGTTTCCCATAAAACACAGAAAATAACCCAAAAATGTAAAAACTGGATGGAACTTGAGGAGAAAATATGAAGAGGAAATGCTGTTGACCAAAAAACTGCGGTAATAAATCTTCAGAGAGATAAAACCTCAAGACACCTGATGGATGGAACACCTCCTACTGTCCTCCATGACGATAGGAGGTGCTCATGTCCCGGCTGTTACTTCTTCCATCAGACTTTAGATCAGAGTTAGATCAGAGTTAGGTCAGATGGTGGGATATGTGCGATATGGACGATGCTTAATGTTTGATGCTCAACTTTCAGGATAAAAATCACAAAGTGCTTAACAATAAAACAGAACACAAAATAACACAGAGAACATAAAAACAAATAAAACAAAGTAAAAGCAAATTTAAAAGATGCGTTTTTAGCTGCTTTTTAAAAGAGATCATGGAGTCCACGGATCTCAGGCTGAGAAGAAGGAGTTCCAGAGGGAAGGAGCCAAGGCTCTGTCACCTTTAGTTTTCAGCCGTGTTGGCTTAACAACCAGCAGACCTTCATCACTTGATCTCAGGGACCTGCTGGGCATGTAGTGCTGTAGAAGGTCTTTGATATATTTAGGTGTTTGGTCATGACGATAAGTTAAAACCAGAATTTTAAAATGCACTCTAATAAATGGGAAGCATCTTAGATGGTGATATAACTGGACTTAGCTTGGCAACATTTTTGAGATGATAAAAACAAGAGTGAACAAGGGATTTTATATGAGCATCTAAAGACGTTGCAGGGTCAAGAGTTACACCAAGGTTCCTAACCGAGGGCTTAATACATGAGACAAGTGGGCCGAGACTCTCAGCTATCTTAGAGAAAAATCTGTCAGGGGCACAAACAAGGACCTCAGTTTTTACATCATTAAGTGGAAGAAAGTTATCATTCATCCAGCTCCTGACAGCATCCAAACACCCAAGCAAGATCTGAATCTTAAAAACATCCTGAGGTTTAAAAGAAATAAAAAGCTGAATATCATCAGCATAACAATGATAATAAATATCTTTAAAAGAACCTATAATGTGCTGCAGAGGCAGCAAATATAAAATAAACAATAAAGAACCCAGAACAGATCCCTGTGGAACACCAAAGTCAAGAGATATTTGATTTTTCTCTTTCTACAAACATTTTATTCCGAACCGGGAACCTGCTTTCAGAAACTTAATAAAACCAGTTTTCCCGACTATTATATTAGAGGGTCGCCCCAACCCCCCCAACATCAACCCCTACCATCCTGAAAAGATCCAGTTTATTTTATTTTCTATAATTACTTTATTAATATCTGATATAATTTTTCATTCAATTATTTTACATTAAAACATAATCTTACTTTATTATTTAGGTTATTTAAATTTTGCACCAGCTCTCAGCAGCCGTAATCCAGGGTTCCCGTTCCTCTAGACCAGGTTTATGTTTATTCCTTTCATTAGAAAAACTAAGCAGCCTGGTTTTATCCATCTTATTCTCATGTTAACATGTAATTACGTCGCATCATGTCTCTACCTGCCACCTGCACACACACAGGTGAGCTGCACTCCCACCTGCAGAGAGAGGGCACCTTAGGAATAGTCACATCAACCACCTGAAGATCAGCTAGAAGCATCTGGTTTAATAAAATCAGATTTTATTAAATAGGAGCAGGTGGAGAAGTTTTCTGCTCTGATGAACTAAGAACTTCATGTCCATCAGGACGCGAGGAGCTGAACCACCGTCTCCTCATTGCCGTGGTTGCTGAGTTGAACTACCAGTGACGTCTTGCATTCAGCTTCCAACTCTTAATGATGCTAAGCTAGCTAGCTAACTTCATGCCCTCTCCCTGCCTCCCCTGAAGCAACAGCGTGCATGTGTGCATTAGAGTTTTCTGGATGGGAGTGAGCTGTCTGCTGTGACTGAGAGAAGCTAGCCTATGAAGAAAATCATATGTAGACGCTTTATAACGCCGCTCTGTCAGTTTGTACTTGATGTCCGTGATATAGACATTTTATTTATCACATGTAAAACTTTTCGGGATACATTGTGTATATCCGACATATCACCCAACCCTATTGTGAAGTGCAGCCATTTGAGTCCAAGACAGATTTCCCCAAGAGAACAATAAAGTCATGTTGGATGTTGATCCAGGACCAGACTCAGTCCTGGATTATTGGGCACCATTACTGTGGAAAAAGATCTCTGTGAGTCTTCATTACAAGGTGGTTTAAATCTAGTTCCAGTCTGTCTCTCAGTCTGAAAACTGCCTCTGAGACATCCATATCACAAGGAATAAAAGGTTTAATAAAACCAACTTCACACCCCATGACTTCACATTCAACCTCTTTGTTGGACTGTGTACTTTGTGATGTCTGTCGTCGCCATAGCGACAGGGATACATCCCTGTCTGTATTCTCATCACGCGCAGAGACATTTAATCTGGCTTTAAAGTTGGTCAGCCACCCCCCTTTGCCTTGTGACTTCCGGCACTGACAGCCAACCTTTCTTCTTCTTCTCCTCCCCCCCTCCTCTTCCTCCTCTGGCCCGTCTGTCCAGCCACTTGGACCCTGAACCCTCCTCTCTGCTGTCATCCGGGCTTTTCTCAGCCTGTCAAACACACACAGAGAAAAGCCGTCTCTCAGGCTGGACTCCGTTCCAGCCTTCGTTCAGCCAACGCACAGCTTTTCAGATGCTCGCATAGCAGGAAGTAAAGAAATGAAAATGGCAGTAAAAAGAAAGTTTGGGAAAAATGGAAGTGTAAATCGGGACTGAGAGGGGAATAACGTGTCAGAGTTGTGAAAGGAGTCATTGAGAAACTTTAAGGGTTGACATGAAGCCAAAATGCCTCCAGAGGCATCAGAAGAATCTGCCAGCCTGGCTGTTTCTGTCTCAGACAACACAATCGTTTTCCTGTTGTGTTGAAATCTTTTAGACAACATTTCAAATTCATTACGAAGAGGATGAAAATGATAGGAAGTGCAGGTCAGTGTTTTGTGGTGGAATATGCCTCTTTTTAAAGGTTTTACATTTCAGGAAACAAAGAAAAAAAAAATTCACCTGGTCCTCACCTTGAGGCCTCATTTCTAAAGCTGGCGTAGGAACAAAAACCGGCGTACGCCAAGTATAGTCACCTTCTGGGATTTATAAAAACCAAACGTGACGGAAAAATGTTCCTACCTCCACGCAACTCTGACCATGGCGTACGCACAAAATCAGGAAAACGGAATAACTGCGACACCAATGGTCCAGAATAAATCAAGGAAATGGTGTGAAATGGGAGATATTTCTGCACAATCCACTATTACCTTTCACACCACATGTTAGATATTAAAGCTGTTTGCAGAAATGAATAGACGCACATTCCATATTAATTCTCCTGGGAGTACATGTGCTTCCACACACACAGAAACCAAAAAGCTACGGAATCAGGCTTTACAACAGAAACGGATATGTATGTGAAACTACCTGCCATTAGATGATGTTAAGCCGTTGTGGAACAATACTTACATATAATTATGAACTCCATTGATGCTGCTAAATAATAAGGTGGGCATCCAGCTGCTGAAATGTACTATACCATTTAAGCTCTACTTAAATAAGGACAATTACAATTACAATCACATGGCAGTGGGGCAATAATGCTTGTCAGTTAGGCTACAATCAGGGTATTTCCCCACCTGTAGCTGCTGAGGGAAATACATCTGTGGATAAAATTGTTGGTACCCTTTGGTTAATAAAAGAAAAACTCACAATGGTCACAGAAATAACTTGAATCTGACAAAAATAATAATAAATAAAGATTCTTTGAAATTTAACCAATGAAAGTCAGACGTTGCTTTTCAACCATGTTTCAACAGAATTATTTAAAAATAAACTCATGAAACAGACCTGGACAAAAATGATGGTACCCTTAACTTAATATTTTGTTGAACAACCTTTTGAGGCAACCACTGCAATCCAACGATTCCTGTAACTGTTAATGAGACTTCTGCACCTCTCAGCAGGTATTTTGATCCACTCCTCATAAGCAAACTGCTCCAGTTGTCTCAGGTTTCAAGGGAGCCTTTTCCAGATGCCATATTTCAGCTCCTTCCAAAGATGCTCAATAGGATTTAGTTCAGGGCTCATAGAAGCCACTTTAGAATAGTCCATGTTTTCCTCTTAGCCATTCTTGGTGTTTTTAGCTGTGTTTTGGGTCTTTGTCCTGTTGTAAGACCCATGACCTGCGACTGAGACCAAGCTTTCTGACACTGGCCAGCACATTTCTCTCTAGAATCCTTGACAGTCTTGAGATTTCATTGTACCTGCACAGATTCCAGACACCCTGTACCAGATGCAGCAAAGCAGCCCAGAACATAACAGAACCTCCTCCATGTTCCACAGTAGGGACGGTGTTCTTTTCTTCATATGCTTCATTTCTCTGTCTGGAAACATAGAGCTGATGTGTCTTGGTAAAAAGTTCCATCTTTGTCTCATCTGTCCATAGGACATTCTCCCAGAAGCTTTGTGGCTTGTTAACATGTAGTTTGGCTTTTTTATGGTTTGTTTTTAACAATGGTTCCTCCTTGGTCGTCTCCCATTAAGTCCACTTTGACTCAAACAAGGACGGATGCTGCGATCTGACACTGATGTTCCTTCAGCTTGAAGTTCACCTTTAATCTCTTTAGAAGTTTTTCTGGGCTCTTTTGTTACCGTTCGTATTATCCGTCTCTTTGATTTGTCATCAGTTTTCCTCCTGCGGCCACGTCCAGGGAGGTTGGCTACAGTCCCATGGATCTTACATTTCTGAATAATATGTGCAGCTGTAGCCACAGGAACATCAAGCTGCTTGGAGATGGTCATATAGCCTTTACTTTTACCATGCTGGTCTATAATTTTCTTTCTAATCTCCTGAGACAACTCTTTCCTTTGCTTTCTGTGGTCCATGTTGAGTGTGGTACACACCATGTCACCAAACAGCACAGTGACTACCTGTAGCCTATATATAGACCCACTGACTGGTTACAAGCTTGTAGACACCTGTGATGCTAATTAGTGGACACACCTTGAATTAACACGTCCCTTTGGTCACATTATTTTCAGTCTTTTCTAGGGGTACCAACAATTTTGTCTACGTGTGTAACTGATGGCTTGATATAAAAGGGACAGCGTGAAGATGCTCAATGGCTTATCTGGCACTGCTGGAGTATGTGGGGTGTGGAGGACTGAGGCGTGAGCGACAGTTCAGAGACCAGCTAGACTTACTGCCACTCGATGACGACTGGCTAATGAGCCGGTTCAGACTTCCCCGCACTGTGCTGTTAGACCTCTGTGATGCTTTGGGCCTGGCATTGCAGAGGCGCACCAGGAGGACCCACGCCATGCCAGTCCCTCTGCAAGTGATGTCAACATTGGGTTTCTGGCAACCAGCACCTTCCAGAGGGAACTGGCAGACAGGTCTGGGATATCATCGCCAGCCTTCAGCTGTGTTATGCCAGACGTGTTAGATGGCATCACTGGTTTGTCACAACAGAACATACGATTTTCTTACACAGTGGATGAACAGGCATATATAAAAATGCAATTTGCAGCAATGACGGTTACCCCAACGTATCCGTCGCTATTGACTGCACGCATGTTGCAATAAAGGCACCAAGTGAGAATGAATTTGCCTTCGTTAACCAAAAGCATTTTCATTTAGTAAACATCCAGATCATATGTGACGCAACCATGTTGCTCACTAACGTAGTGGCTCGTTGGCCTGGGTCTACCCATGACTTTCATTCTGAGAGACAGCTGTGTGGGCACTGGGGCAGTGCAGGATGGCTGGCTTCTACGTAAGGCTTATTCATGTGACAAGGTGCTTTTACACACTACTGCAGTACCAAAGTCGTCGTCCAACATTGCAGGTGACAGTGGATATCCCCTCAAAAGGTGGCTGTTCACTCCATTCCCAAACCTGCAGAGTGCAGAGGAGCAGAACTACAACATGCGCCACAGCCACATGTGCTGTGGGCTGGCCTTAGGCCTCCTGGAGGGCAGGTGGCAATGCCTTGATGCCACGGGAGGAAGGCTATTTTACACGCCGGCAAAGGTGTGCAAAAATTGTCAGGGCATGTGCTGTGCTACACAACATGGCTCTAAGGGCAAACCTGCCACTACCACCACAGCCTGTTGTTGCCCATGACTTTGTCGTAGAAAAATTACCAAAAGTCTGGAATGAGTAAAAGTAAGACAAAATTTATTAAAGGAAAAATTAACACAGACAATTACTTGCAAGTAATGACAGTGGTTGTCCTGACTCGTGTGAAGTCAGGAGAGACTCTGCTGGACCAAAGTCAGAGAAAAGTTTTATACCTTTCTGTTTATCATTGAAGCTCATCCTGAACAAATAAGACCAGGACAGAGTGGAACCTCCCTTCCTCAGAATCTGGAGTTGGGTGTCGTAACCAACCTGTTATCTTTAAAGAGTTAAGCTATTTCCCAGATGTGTCTGTACCAGCCTGCACCCACTATCAGAGTTCTGAGAAGATTGGCGGTCACTTTGTCCTTTCAGTGAACTTAAAACAGAACAGAACACAATGCACAATGAATAAGTGTAATATAGGAACTGTCAGTGTGAATACAATTAGTAAATGAAAGAATAAATGTATATAATAAAGGAAGTAATTATAGGTATGATTATAATATATAGAGCATAAAAAGTTACATTTCTTCCACAACCCCGAACCCGATCCCCTCCTGTTTGAGCCACCTGCCGCTGTACGCCAGCGCCAAGTAGTAGTGCAGCGCTTATGAAAACACACAAGGCAGGTAGATGATATTCTTATTTATACACAAGTTTATTCAGTGTGCCTATGTTATTTGTCCTTGGCTACATCGGTAATGGCATCGATTGCGTCCCTCTGCACCTGCAGGATTTCCTCTGTGAGGACACGGCCCTGCAGATAAAACCTTTTTGCTTTTTTCAACGTGGTCCATCAGGATCTCTGTCTCACACGCAGTAAAATTCCGCTTCCTCCCTCTTTTCCCTCCTGAGCCATCATGGAAAAGATGTGATGAATATTTATTATAGTCATTGACCTGACCTTTTATAGCCACCATGTGGGCGGGGCAAGGCGCTCCCTCACGTGTGCCTACTTTCGAGTTGATTCTGATTCATAAACAGAAACAGGCGTAGGACGTGCATGTGCATGCTTTCATAAATCTGGAAGTTGAAGTGCGCTGCAGACGCCGCCTGTAGTTCACTTTGTTACGTACAGTTTAATAAATGAGTCTCTTGGTCTTAAAATTCAGAAGCTCCAACCTCAGAAGTTCATCCCGACAGATCAGACTCACTCATTATTTACTGAACAGAAACGAAAAGTCAGAACCAAATGACTGTTTCCCCTCCAGGATCAGCTTCTAGAAGCTCCTCCAGCCGCAGGAAGCTACAGTCCTGGTTTTCTGGATGACATCAGTCTCTTTCTTGGTGTTGGAGGCTTGCAAGACTTACTTGAGCTTTGATCAAATTACGAGACACAGTAACGTATCCATGACAGACTATATAACTGATTTTGAGCAACGGTATGTGCAAATGCTTAAATACAAGATGGAACTTCCAGATGCAGTATTAGCATTTAAGCTGCTTGACACAGCGTGTTTGGATGAGAAAGACCGATAGCTAGCACTGACAGCATGTGCAGATTTAATATTTGCCACAATGAAGTCAGCACTGAAAAGGATTTTTAGAGGAAAAGGTTCTGGTTCAATGCTAGGAATTAACCAGGATACTGCTTATATTGCTGAACAGAAGAAACAGATGGTCAAACCATGGTCCCAAAATGACAGACAAAAGACACCCCTGCCTGGCATTAACACTCTGGACAGGTATGGTCGTAGATCAGAATGTGCCATTTGTCAGAGCACATTCCACTGGGCCAAGGATTGTCCCCACGGATCTTTATGACAGAGTGTTTTGGCTCTGCAATAATTGACACTGCATGCACCCGTTCAGGTTGTGGACAAGAATGGCCAGAAGGCTACTTTAGCAAGCCAAGTCAAAATGAAGTGAACAATCTGAGGAAGTCAGAAATGCACAGTGGCAGACCCTTTAGATTTGGAGATGGAAATTTGGTGAACTCCACCAAAAGACTAAAGTTCCTGCCTGAATTGGACAGATGAAGTGTTATTGAATCAGAAGTTGTCCCAGCCAAGATTCCACTGCTTCTGAGCCAGGTATCAATGAGAAGAGCAGGAACTGTGCTGGACATGGAAAATGGCCGTGCTGTGATGTTCAGCCACCCTGTAAACCTTGGCTTTACAAGCTCTGGTCATTACTGTGTCAACATTATGGACAATGAAGGCCGGGACATTTTGGATAATGAAAAGGTCTTGGTCAACAAGAGTAAAATAATGAGGAAATGCAGAGTCAGGTAGTACTGACAATCCCAGAAAAAAAGACCACTGCAGAGAAACTCAAGATCCTGATGAAGCTTCATCGACAGTTTGGTCATTTCTCTGTCCAAAGACTTCAGAGACCCCTAATCAGCTCAGGCAGCAAAGATAAAGAATGTGGCATCATCCTACAAAGAACTGTTAATGAGTGTGAAGCATGTCAGAGATATAGCAGAGCCAACTGGGGTTCTCACCTGCCATGTGGATGACTTCATATGAGGGGTTTCTCCACAACTGTAATACCTGAACTGAGATCTGCTTTTCAAGTTGAACGTGAGGAGCATGACAACTTCTGCTCTGTGGAAATAGATGTTGTGTCTCTTCACAGAAAAGTTGAGATACACCAGGAAAACTACATCCAACATCTGCAGCCCATGCACATGGATACTTACAGCAAGACTCCCCTCTGTCTGCAGAGGAGCAGGATCTACTCAGGTCCAAGGTTGGACAGATTCTTTGGGTCGCAAGGCAGAGCCGACCAGATGTTTGATGTGAGCGTTTTGGCCTCAAGGGTTAAAAATGCAGCTGTGCACACAATCCATGAAAGAAACACAACAGTGTGCAAACTGAGTCCAGGAAGGTGGTCCTGAACTTTGAACATTTAGGCAAAGACACTGCGCTTAGGTTGATGGTGTTCAGTGATGCCTCGTTCGGTCATCTTTCAGACAGAGGCACTCAAGGAGGACACCTGATTTTCCTTATGGGAGAACATTGGAAATCAAAGAGAGTAAAGAGGATTGTGAGGAGCTGGAGAAACATTGGCAATGCTGGATGGAATAGACAATGTACTTTTTCTGGCAACGCTGTTTTCTCAACCAACAACTGGCAGTGCTGGCCGTGTCACAGACGGCCATTCTCTTGCTGATGCCCTGAAATCTACAAAGTCAGTCACTGAAAAAGACTCAAGGAACATCAAGGAACTTATTCAGACACAGGAAGTTGAGCAAGTGTAGTGGCACAACACCAAAGAACAACTTGCAGGCTGCCTCCCCAAAAAGAGGGCATCTACGTTCAAGTTATTTAAGGCATTGAGAGAAGGACAATGGAAACTTGAAGCGTTAAGTACAGGTCACATTCGGGTAAATGTGTTTCTTTTGGACACCAAGTTGTTTAATTTTTGTTCATTTTGTCTTGGTGCTTAGAGATGAGGGTTTATTCTTAAAGATAAATATGTTAAAGAAAACTGAAAGTGATCTTAAGTTTAAAATACAGTTACTGTTATTGGTTGATACATACTAATGTATTTGTTATGTAGTCACATGCAAATGCCATTATTGTGAAGGGGCAGAAGTGTGGTGGAGGGGGTGAAGTGGAGAACGGATGTTGTCAGGATCAGGTCTGGACTCTGACTGGACTAGGTGTTCACCTTGGTTCTGGTGTAGAGCTCCTGCTGTGGTTGGGATCATTGTCCTGCTGCATATAGTTCGAGCCAAGCTTTAGCTGTTGGACAGGTGGACTCACATCTGACTCTAGAATACTTTGACATCCAGAAGAGTTCATGGTCCACTCAATAACTGCAAGGTGTCCAGATCATCATCCCTCCACCACCGTGCTGTGAGGTGTTTAGACAAGACAAGGCAGTTTATTTCTACATTTCATGTTCAGGAGAATTCAAAGGGCTTTACATAAAACACTAACAGCACCACCGATGGAGCAAAGAAACTTTCAGAAGCAGTAAAAGCAGCAACAAATGGCAAGAACCCCAAAAACACCAGAAACTGCATAAATGATGAAAAGCAGATCAGTTAAAGTCAGCGGCAGATTCCTGCAGAGACGACGAGAACAAAATGTTTCATCTGCATTAAACTTTCTTCTCCATTGCAGCAGAACACCTACCTGCTGCTCCAGGTTTACTCTGGGCCCTGGTCTGGAATCTGGTCTGGACCCTGGTCTTGACTCTGATCTAGACTCTGGTCTGGACCCTGGTCTGAACTCTGGTCTGGACTCCAGTCTGGACCCTGGTCTTGACTCTGATCTAGACTCTGGTCTGGATCCTGGTCTGGACTAGGTGACTAGAGTCTCAGGCCATGTTTATATTCTCTGAATATAGCAGATGGATTCTGGACCTGAACCGTTCTGGGATGTAAACCATCAGAAGGGTTTAAAATCTATTCTGGGACTGGAAACCAGTGTAAACTAGAAACCAGTATAAACTGGAAACCAGTGTAAACTGGAAACCAGTATAAACTGGAAACCAGTGTAAACTAGAAACCAGTATAAACTGGAAACCAGTGTAAACCAGAAACCAGTATAAAGATGTTTTAACTGGTGTAGTGTGTTCAGATCTCTCAGTCCTGGTAAAAACTCCAGCAGCAGATGTTTACTGGTCTTACTGGGAAGTCCTATTAAAGACCAGTACAGTAATTCAGTCTACTGGAGATGGATCATGGAGGAGTTTCTCCTGGTCTTACTGGGAGACTAAACTTTTAATCCTGTTGATGGTAAAAAGCTTCTTAGTGAAGCTTTGATGTGGCTGCTGAAAGTCAGGTCTGAGTCTATCAACACTCCTACTAGACCAGTCCTCTACACAGTGACCAGAACCAGGACTGATACTAGACCAGAACCAGAACTGATACTAGACCAGAACAAGTCTTTTACCACTGTGACCAGAACCAGGACTGATACTTGACCAGAACGATAACTGATACTTGACCAGAACCAGGACTGATACTAGACCAGAACCAGGACTAATACAGGACCAGAACCAGAACTGATACTAGACTAGAACCAGGATTGATACTAGACCAGAACCATGTCTAATACAGAACCAGAACCAGTCCTTTACCACTGTGACCAGAGCTGGTTCAGGGCTGTGATGAGGTCTGAAGCCGGACTGAAATTTATCCAGATTTCCACTTTCGTTAAAAAAGTCATGACACTGGTGAAATCCAACTTTCTCAATAATCTGGTTATAAAGGAGGTCAGAGACGATTTAGAGGTGTTCGTTATAAAGACGTCTAGGGGAGGGGCTTAATGGCAGCCATCTTTAGAGCCTGATGCCAGCGAGCTGTTAACTATCAGTAGGAGATCAGTTTCTATTGAGGTAAGAACTGCTGTAAAAGTGGGATGGGATCATGTCCAGAGTTCCTGTTGCTGGTTTCAGATACTAAACTATTTCCTGGAGGATTTTTAAATCCACCACATTAAACTGTGACATAACATCAGAATTATTTCCAGGTTTTAGACACAGACTAGTTTTCTTGTGTGACTGTGTGGCATTAATATTTTGTCTAATGGTTTTAATGTTTTGGCTAAAAACTTGGCTTCCTCCCACCGTCCAAAGACATGATGTTAGGTTAACTGGTCACTCTAAATTCTTCCAAGGAGTGTGTGTGTGTGTGTGTGTGTGGTTGTTTGTCTCTCAGTGTTGAACCTGTGATGGACTGGTTACCTGTCCAGGTGTCCCCGCCTCTCACCTGCTAAATGATGGGTTAGGCTCCCGCTGTTCCATTTGATTCATTGAACAAAGCAGTACAGATCATGGATGGATCGATGGATTTAATCATTTCTTTTGAGAGAAAACACTTATTTTCCAATAGTTTCTAAACCATATGACCCACTCACTTAAAAACAGTTCTGAATTGAAGCAGGTGGCCATCCAAAGAAGACGCAAGTCTTCTTGATTTCGTTCAGCTCTTGTCATATTTTATATCATTTTTTCATATTAAAATAATCATTAATCACTATTGGAAGCCTATTAAGTAGTTTCTAGCTGTGATTTTCTAGGAACACACAGTCCTCCTGCCCTCTTTGAATGCTTATTAT
This sequence comes from Melanotaenia boesemani, assembly GCF_017639745.1. NCBI lineage: Eukaryota > Metazoa > Chordata > Actinopteri > Atheriniformes > Melanotaeniidae > Melanotaenia > Melanotaenia boesemani. Next base: position 34,597,803 of record NC_055697.1, read on the forward strand.
TATTTATATTAATAACTTTGTGCAAATAATTGGTCAATCCTGTTAGAAAACTGTATTTCATTATTATAATATAGTTTTTGAACATATGTCCATCACACATCCAACACTGTTTTAATGTATAAGACATTGAAACAATAAAACCCATCTGTTGTACTTAAGTTTGTACCTGGGAGCTTGAGGGGCCTCCAGTATTTTAGCTGTTCCTAGGACTGAGCTCTTCTGGAGATATCTGATGGTTCTCCAGGTGTTGTTTGTACACAACGCAGAAAAAAAAGTGGGTGTGGAACCGCCATCATCTGCCACGGGGGGCAGATGGTCAGCAGGAGCAAAGTGGCAAAACAGGGCCAGAAGTTTTCAAAGTTGTCATAAAAGTAAACAGAAGAAAATCTGACCCATGCATGGAGAGGAAAACTGATGTACTGTATGAGGAGTTTTTAAAGCTCCCATATTATACATTTTTTCAACAACTTCATATGGGTGTCAGAGGTCCAACGACATTGTTTTCAAAATGTGTGTTACCCCAAATTCAGCCTTGGTCCTTAATTTCAGCAGTTCCAGATGTGGCTCTAGTGATCCCTACTATGACCTTTGGAAAAGAATCCATGCTGCCCTCTAGCTTTCAAGTACCAGCATTTGAAGTTGAGACTGTTGGAAAAAGAAATGTAGCTTTCATGAGAGCAAGGCTGTTTACTGTTTCTACAAGAACATAAGATCAGAGGAAAAGGGGAAAAAATCTGTTTTACAGTGATCTATTTCGGTGAAGTCTTGCACAATAAAAAACAAAGAAAGTTCAGACCTGATATACTTGCGTCCAGGAAGACTTGTTTGGATAATCATCGGCTTCAGTTCAGCTGCGGTTTGAAGTGACTGTCAGAAAATAAGTTGTTTTTTTTTCTTAAATGAAATTATTAAATTTCCATTAAAATATGAAGCAATCCAAAAAATTTGGGACCCTGTAAACAAAAAAACTGTTTGTGTTTACATAAGTTATGCTTTTCTTTGGAGACACTGAGTCATATGGACAATTTATTGAAGATATTGTTTTGTGGAAAGTCGGTCATTTGCTGATGGTCCCTAAAAGGGACGCTGATGGCTCCAGTTTGAATATCTGTGGAATATCCAACCTCAAAGTGATTTCATCGCAGTTGAACAGCACACCGGGCAGCTTGGCCAAACAATGGGCACGAGCCTCCACAATAGTACATTTTCAAAACTATAGTCAGAGCAAAAAGGTGCTTCAAACCGCTTGGACAAAAACAGATGATTGATTAAATGACCAAGACTTTAGCACCTGGGTGTTCAAGGAGTGCAAAGCAAGAAAACACCTGCAGGAAAGAAGGATCAAGTCTTCCCCCGTTTCCCCCAAGCTGCAGCAGATGGACTACGTGAACATGGAGATCCCAGCCGGTAAGCTGGACTTGGAATGTACGCTGCAGGCAGCGGGCCGGCAGGTGTCCCGGTCAAGGAGCAGGAGATCATCAGCCGATGACCTGAAGACATTACTGGATTCTCTAGATCGGCATTAAAGCGCAAAGAACTGAGAAGGTTTTGCTAGATCCAAAAATGTTGGCTGTTGCGCTTGCATTCAAAATTTTAACGCAATGAATTGTGTATGATAGTTCCCGCCATTAACCTGTTATTCTTCAGAAAGTATAATAAATGAAATAGTATGAAATGGTCCAACTATAAAAATGGTTTGATGAAAATAGGTAATCATTAGCCTCAACAAAACTAAGTTTATGGTTTTTACAAATAAAGAAAAGGATGGAAATTTTTCTTTGACTGTAGGAGTGGGGCTTTGAGTTTAGGCTTTTGGGCGTAATCTCATGTAGCCAATATTATAACAAAGATGTCAGAGAATTTTGCTGTTTTGAACAAAGTATGTTTGATTGTAGTACATAATGAAATTTGACTTGTTCTGCCATATTTAGGTTATTGTTTGGAAGTGTGGGGCAGTACATGTGTTAATAACATAAAGCCCTTATTTAACAGAAAAGAGCGAAGCGGATCCCTGACCGCTCACCGACACACCGTTTAAGTCAGGATTTATGAAACTTAAGGATTTAATTGAGCTATACACATTATTATGTACAAAGCAAAAACATAAAGTACTCCCAGAAAGTCTGCAGAAGTTGTTTGGTTTTAGTTCAGAAGATCAGAACAATAGAAGGAAATTTCATTTTCAAACATAAATTGTGGAATTCATTCCAGACAGCTGAACCAGGTCCAGGACATGGCCTGGAATGTGGGTCGGTTCTTTTCCATGTTGCCATGGAAACCTCCAGTATGGAAGAAACTTCCTTCACATTCCCATCCATCATGTTATCCATGTGGATGTTCAGATAAAATGGTTAAAATCAGTCGAGATAACCACAATAATCCAGAAAATTCTTCAGTAAATTCTGCTCAGAGTCCTGGACGTCTGGAGACGATTAAAACAGGATTTTAGAAACAGCCTTAACATAAAACTAAGATGTTCAGAAGAAGTAATACCAGCAAATGAAATCACTTTTCCCTGGAATGAATCTGTAAATAAGGCAGCTTCTCCTCCCTCTTTCCTCTTGTTCCACATTTATTCCTAAACCTAAAATGTTTCATTAAGAACTGCAGCACTTGTGTCTTCTGTTCACCACGTTTCTGTCAGGAAGAGAAAATCTAACCTGAGAAACGATGAAGTCATGAACTAACAGAGATCTGATATGAAGTCCAGCAGCTTTCTGAAGTTTCCTCTGGTCTCTGCTGTATTCTGAGTTCTACATGGTCCAGTTACCAGATTAGATCCATTCACCCACAAGCTGTTCCAGTCCTGATTTTACTAACACAGGAATCCTGCTGGGTCCAGATCTCTGAACAGCTGTCAGAGACTAGACATGTCCACTCTGGTCTGTCCAGAGGCCCTTGTTCCAGAAGTCTGGTAGTTTGTTTGCCAGCCTAAGCCCTGCCCTAAGATCTGGGGTCTGGATCTGGACTGAACCTGAAGGGATGTCATTCTCTCTGCAGGAGGATGGACTCCAGATCGTCTGGAAATGACCTGATAACCCTCCATGAATGATGCAATAGTTGCTTCTCTAAGATCATGGCTGATGTCTTTCCTCCTTAGAATCATGTTTTTCTTCTGCGTTTTTTGAGGAGCTCACACTGATGATCAATTAATCAGAGCATTGATTAGCAGTGTATAAATGGAAGTGTTTCTTTTTGCTGGAAGCTTCCTTCACTGGTGAATTATCCAAAGTTTAATTCATGTGTGATCAAGTCTGAATAACTGACAAACTTCTCTCTGAATGTGGAGATATCGCTAGTCTTATCATGGGAGGAGGCCAGAATAATGAAGCCTGGAGGTCCTAGTTGAGCTGAAGTTTGATATAAACCCATTTCAAGCCTTAAAGAATGACCACAGCCCCCCAGCTCTGGGACAGGGGTTCAGTCTAGTTTCTGCCACTTGAGGCAGCTGGCAAGAATGAAGCTAGTTTTGTTAGGAAAGGATTTAGAGAGACTCGTTCAGGCTTTTGTAACCATGAGGCTGGACTATTGTAGCGCTCTGTATGTAGGGTTAGTCAAGCTGCTCTCGCGCCTGCTGATGGTCCAGAATGCAGCTGCTCGCTTGTTGACCCGTAAGTCAGAGCCCATCTCACCTGTTCTGGCTTCACTTCATCGGCTTCCTGTTGGTTCTAGAGTCCATTTTCAAGTTCTTCTTTCACCTCTACATCCTCTAATGGTGTAGCACCACCGTATTTATCTGACCTGCTTCAGCCCTACACTCTGCCAGGACTTTTAAGGTTTACAGAGAAACATGCTTTGTAAATGACTTGATTTATTGTTCAGCACTTTGATCAAGAGGGTTGTGTTAAGGTGCTCTATAAATAAATTAAATTATATTGGAGACCTTAATCTTCTCCACCCTGCTGATGGAGGTAATATAATGATTTTATCATGACGGATGGAGGAGCTGATATTTCACTGTGTGAACGGACAAAGTCCACGTTGCTTTGCACTTTGTTTGTCCCACCAGCAGAAAACTGAGCCAAATGTCTGCAGTTTGAGTCCAGATCCTGAATCTTGGGTTCAGCTGGGGCTTTTCTGTCTGTGAGGAAAAGCAAAGACAGCAGTGTTATTGTTGGACGGCATCATTAAGGACATATTCTGTGGACAGCCTGCAGGATGTAGCAGCTAACTCATTCATCTCACCTCACTTATTTATTCTTTCTGTTTCTTTTTTTTTTAAGTTTCGGAATTTCTTCCCAATTTAAAACGTTATCCTGAACACGAAGGAGACAATCCACCAATCAGAACTCACAGGACAGTCTGGGCATCAGGAGGATGAGTTATATAATTTACGAGTCTGTCTGTTTAGCCGGTTTCCAGCCATGGCCTGGCTTCAATCCATTAACCCTGGTCTAAGAAAAGCCCAGAAAAAGACCTGGAACTCTGTAAGACCTGGTGCTGCTTTGAGAGGTAGCTGAAATGGACCCTGATAAACGATACTTACAGAGTAGTTCGACTCCTCCGAGGTTGTTGTGATGTGAATGTTATCATCAGTGCATACACAAGCCTCTGCAGACAAAACTTGTTCCTGAGACGCCAAATTTATCACTACTTTCCCTCTGAGATGAGTAAAATATTTTTTATTTAATTTATTCATGTTATCTGTCGATGTGAACGTCCACACGGTACCATTAATTAAAAATATCTTAAACCCTGTCAGAAACCAAAAGATGGCAATCTAGTCCCGCCTCTGAAGCCTTGTTAACCAATCAGAAGACAGATCCAACTAATGGGAGTGTTTTCTGTATTGTGTCCTAGTGTTTCTATTATGCAGCAGCCGTTCAAAGCCAATTAATAATAATAATAATAGTAATAATAATAATAATTAAGCTGCTTCTGTGTTTTTAACTTTCCATCTGTCAGATTTCTAGTTATTGTGGTGAATATAGATTGTGTTGCAATGATTCTCTTTGCATAACTAAATGAATCTGGACTATCAGCACTTTTACAGTTAATTCATTGTTTAAAAAGGGAATTCCTGTTGCCATAGTTTCCTCTGATCACAGATTAAACGAGACTCTCCCAGAGCCAGATTCTGTCCCATAGACTAATAAAACTAATAGAAGGTCATATTGATCAGACAGAGATGGATCTGGGCTGTTCTCTCGCATAACAAGACTTGACTTAAAAAAACAAAAAACAAAACAAAAAAAAAAAACAAACCAAACAAACAAACAAAAGAAAGAGTTAAAGCTTAAAGTGTTGCTCTGAGAGCGTCTTCATCCGTCTGCATCTGTTTGCATCGTCTGCATCCATCTGCATTGTCTGCGTCCGTCTGCATCGTCTGCATCGTCTGCGTCTGTTTGCATTGTCTGCGTCCGTCTGCATCGTCTGCATCGTCTGCGTCTGTTTGCATTGTCTGCGTCCGTCTGCATCATCTGCGTCCATTTGCATCGTCTGCGTCCGTCTGCATCCGTCTGCGTCCGTCTGCATCGTTTGCAACGTCTTCGTCCGTTTGCATCGTCTGCATCATATGCGTCCGTTTGCATTGTCTGCGTCCGTCTGCATTGTCTGCATCCGTCTGTGTCCGTCTGCATCGTTTGCAACGTCTTTGTCCGTTTGCATCGTCTGCATCGTCTGCGTTCGATTGTATCGTCTGTGTCCATTTGCATCGTCTGCATCCGTCTGCATCATCTGCGTCCTTTTGCATTGTCTGCGTTGGATTGTATTGTCTGCGTCTGTTTGCATCTTTTGCATCCGTTTGCATCGTCTGTTTCAGTTTGCATCGTCTTCATCCGTCTGCATCCGTCTGCGTCCGTCTGCATCGTCTTCATCTGTCTGCATCCGTCTGCATCCGTCTTCGTCCATCTGCATTGTCTGCGTCTGTTTGCATTGTCTGCATCCGTCTGCATCATCTGCATCCGTTTGCATCATCTGCGTCCTTTTGCATTGTCTGCGTCCTTTTGCATTGTCTGCGTTGGATTGTATTGTCTGCGTCTGTTTGCATCTTTTGCATCCGTTTGCATCGTCTGTTTCAGTTTGCATCGTCTGCGTCCGTCTGCATCGTCTTTATCCGTCTGCATCCGTCTGCGTCCGTCTGCATCGTCTTCATCCGTCTGCGTCCGTCTGCATCGTCTTCATCTGTCTGCATCCGTCTGCATCGTCTGCATCCGTCTTCGTCCATCTGCATTGTCTGCGTCTGTTTGTATTGTCTGCATCCGTCTGCGTCCGTCTGCATCGTCTTCATCTGTCTGCATCCGTCTGCGTCCATCTGCATTGTCTGCGTCTGTTTGCATTGTCTGCATCCGTCTGCATCCGTCTGCGTCCATCTGCATTGTCTGCGTCTGTTTGCATTGTCTGCATCCGTCTGCATCCGTTTGCATCATCTGCGTCCTTTTGCATTGTCTGCGTTGGATTGTATTGTCTGCGTCTGTTTGCATCTTTTGCATCCGTTTGCATCGTCTGTTTCAGTTTGCATCATCTGCATCGTCTGCGTCCGTCTGCATCGTCTTCATCCGTCTGCATCCGTCTGCATCCGTCTGCATCGTCTTCATCCGTCTGCATCCGTCTGCGTCCGTCTGCATCGTCTTCATCCGTCTGCATCCGTCTGCATCGTCTGCGTCCGTCTGCATCGTCTTCATCTGTCTGCGTCCGTCTGCATCGTCTTCATCCGTCTGCATCCGTCTTCATCCGTCTGCATCCGTCTGCATCTGTCTTCATCCGTCTGCATCCGTCTGCATCCGTCTGCATCCGTCTGCATCGTCTTCATCCGTCTGCGTCCGTCTGCATCGTCTTCATCCGTCTGCATCTGTCTGCATCGTCTGCGTCCGTCTGCATCGTCTTCATCTGTCTGCATCCGTCTGCATCCGTCTGCATCGTCTTCATCCGTCTGCATCCGTCTGCATCCGTCTGCATCTGTCTGCATCGTCTGCGTCCGTCTGCATTGTCTTCATCTGTCTGCATCCGTCTGCATCCGTCTGCATCGTCTTCATCCGTCTGCATCCGTCTGCATCGTCTTCATCCGTCTGCATCCGTCTGCGTCCGTCTGCATCGTCTTCATCCGTCTGCATCTGTCTGCATCGTCTGCGTCCGTCTGCATCGTCTTCATCTGTCTGCATCCGTCTGCATCCGTCTGCATCGTCTTCATCCGTCTGCATCCGTCTGCATCTGTCTGCATCGTCTGCGTCCGTCTGCATCGTCTTCATCTGTCTGCATCCGTCTGCATCGTCTTCATCCGTCTGCATCCGTCTGCATCGTCTTCATCCGTCTGCATCCGTCTGCGTCCGTCTGCATCGTCTTCATCTGTCTGCGTCCGTCTTCATCGTCTTCATCCGTCTGCATCCGTCTGCGTCCGTCTGCATCGTCCTCATCCGTCTGCATCGTCTGCGTCCATCTGCATCGTCTTCATCTGTCTGCATCCGTCTGCGTCCATCTGCATTGTCTGCGTCTGTTTGCATTTTCTGTTTTGGATTGTATTGTCTGCGTCCGTTTGCATCTTTTGCATCCGTATTGCATCGTCTGCATCCGTTTGCATCGTCTGCATCCATATTGCATCGTCTGCATCTGTTTGCATCGTCTGCATCCGTATTGCATCGTCTGCATCCGTATTGCATCGCCTGCATCCATCCATGTCCATCTGCATCCGTCTGCGTGCGTCTGCATCGTTTTGCAACGTCTGCAGCCTCTGTGTTGCAGCTTGGAGAAGGTCATGCTTACTCCTTTTTTTTTTTGGCTGTAGATAAACTGACTTCAGTTTTTTCTGTTGCAGCCGAAACCTACGAAGGGCCGGATGCGGATCCACTGTCTGGAAAATGTAGACAAGGCTCTGCAGTTCCTGAAGGAACAGAGAGTTCACCTGGAGAACATGGGCTCCCATGACATTGTGGATGGAAACCACCGGCTCACTCTGGGGCTCATCTGGACCATCATCCTTCGATTCCAGGTGAGATGTGCATCCTGAGGACAGGTGAACTTCCGGTTGGCTTGACTAATGATGCATGATTTTTGTTTACTTTATTTATCCAAAGCTGCTTTTTTCCCACTCTGTCATTTGATGAAAGATTTCTAACTGCTTTATATCCTAGAAGATGTACAACAGAAACAAAAGGTCATAGAGTTTTGAAAGTCTAAAACAGATAGAAATTCAGATGTTTTTATGAAACTGAGTTGGGTTCGTGTTGCTAAATGAACAGACAAAAAAAAGTTATTTGAAATCTATCTTTTTAGTTTGTTTCTGAATCTCTGTTTATATACGCCGTGCAGGTTTATTGTAAGTTCTCAGCGGCTCCCTCACTTGCTCCTCCGAGAATTTCCTCTGCAGATGTGCAGAAATAAACAGGGATGGATATTAAGACTTATATAACTCACACTAATGTAAACTTAGCTAAAACTACTGATGTTGTGCTAAAAACAAATCAACTATTCTAAGCCTGCTGAGGAACTTAAAAACCAAGGAACTTTCTATGCTATACTACTGACTAAATGTGGTCAAATCTACTGAAAACCATGGTAAAACTAAGATACGCTATAAATGGCAGAATAAAAAAAATTCTCCATCTCTACTCTGGCACCTGTTTTTAAATCACTTTAAAAATCTGGTAACAGTGAGCTGATAAACAGATTACTTTTGTTAGAACAAGCAAAGTTCCCTCAGCCGCCCACCGTCACATCCCACCCAGATGCGGCAGGCCGGGCATTCCCCAGAGTCAGCAGCCCCCGATTAGTGCAGCCAATCCATGTACCAGCTCCTAGGGCAACCACCTCCCTCTGCCCGCCCCCAGCAGCGTCCCGGGGAACAGAGGTCCCCATTGCGCTCACCCTCCCCACTCATGAGCGAGGCCACACGATCAGCCCCGCCCCCCATCCAGTACATGACACATGCCCCCCAGAAGTTGTTTGTGTTGTGTTCGTGTGTTTTGATGTCTAAGTGTAAATAAATCTGAGAGGCAAGTCGCCACCGGTGCAGCCGAGGAGGCCACTTAGACACCCCCTCTGTTTCAGACGATTGTTAAAAAATATTTATCTCCTGCACATGAAAGTGAGCCTTAAATAATTTTTTAGATACAGCATCAAGATTCCCCAGAATGGGCTGGAGTGTCACTAGGGTGTGGGAAGTCTGGGTCTCCCTGCCGAACCTGTTGCCTCTGCTATGATTTTAGATAAATGGATGGATGGTTGAGTGGTTAGATGTTTGTTTCTGAACATTTCATCAATTTATCAGTTTGATGAGAAACAACCAGGCGTTTGACTTCCTTTCTTTTTTCGTCCTCCGCTGCTTCAGATCTATTCTATTCTATTCTATTCTATTCTATTCTATTCTACAGTCATTTAGCAGACGCTTTTATCCAAAGCAACTTACATTTGAGAGTAAGAACACCACAAGCAAGAATTCAAACAAGATGGACGTCATAGTTAAGTGATAGTCAGACTGCTTTGAGTCCAGTTGGACCAGGTGCTGTCATGTAGTGCTAGAGGCAGTGCATATAATTTTTTTAAAAGTTTTTTTTGTAGTTTTTGTAAGTCATTTTGTTTAAATACAAGATCACAATTTCATCAAACAACATCAACTTGGGCATAAGTGCAGCAGCTTCTTCAGTACCTGGTTGAACCAAAGACCTGGACAAATCTTTCTACCTCATTCTGAGTAGAAGAGTTAAGCTAAGTGTAGAAATGCTCCTTAAACAACTGAGTCTTTAGCTTGCTTTTAAAAGTGGATAAGGACTCTGCGGATCGGACGGAGTTTGGTAGATCATTCCACCACCGGGAACAACAGAGGAGAAGAGTCTAGCTACTGATGTGGTGCCACCTTGTGGTGGGAGCACTAGGCGTCTTTCACTGGCAGAGCGTAACTGTGGAGAGGGAGTGTAGCTCTGGATTAAGGAGTGGAGGTAGGCCGGAGCCGTTTGGGTTATTGTTTTGTAAGCCAGAAGCAGACCTTTGAATCTGATGCGCTGCAACTGGAAGCCTGTGGAGAGCGATTAGCAGCGGAGTGACATGAGCTCTTTTGGGCTGGTTGAAGACCAGACGTGCTGCTGCGTTCTGGATCATCTGCAGAGGTTTAACTGAGCATGCAGGCAGGCCAGCCAGTAAGGAGTTGCAGTAGTCAGTGCGTGAAATGACCAGAGCCTGGACCAGGAGCTGGGCCGTGTGTTCAGTCAGGTAGGGTCTGATCCTCCTGATGTTGTAGAGAGCAAATCGGCAAGATCAAGCAACCGAGGCAACATGGTTCTTAAAGGTCAGCTGGTTGTCTACCATGACACCAAGATTCCTGGTAGAAGACGTAGGCACAAGCGTGATGGATTCAAGCTGCACGCTTATCTGTGGCGGTAAGGAAGGATTGGCTGGAAAGACAATAAGCTCGGCCTTGGACAGATTTAGCTGAAGGTGGCGATCCTTCATCCATGCGGAGATATCAGCAACATGCTGATATTCACATTTAGATGTTGTGTCGTCAGGTGGGAAAGAAAGGAAAAGCTGAGTGTCATCTGCATAGCAGTGGTAGGAGAAACCATGAGAGCTAATGATGCACCGAGTGAGGAGGTGTATAGTGAAAAGAGAAGAGGGCCAAGCACCGAGCCCTGAGGCACCCCTGTTGTCAGCCCATGTGACACGCCCCCTCACCAAGATACTTTGAAGGATCTTCCTGTGAGGTAGGACGTAAACCACGAGAGGACAGATCCTGAGATGCCAAGCTCCAAGAGTGTGGAGAACAGTATATGATGGTTGACCGTGTCAAAGGCAGCAGACAGGTCCAGCAGTAAAAAGGACTGAGGATTGTCCAGCGGATCTGACAACCCGTAGGGAATCAGTAACTGACAGGAGAGCAGTTTCAGTAGAGTGGCCTTGCCTATAGCCAGACTTATATGGATCTAACAGGTTGTTGTCTTGGAGGAACTGTGAGACCTGACTGAAGACGGCACGCTCTAGTAGTTTAGACATGAATGGAAGCAGTGAGACCGGCCGGTAGTTTCCAACCTGGGCTGGGTTGAGTGTGGGTTTCTTTAGCAGCGGGGGAACCCGAGCTTGCTTGAAGGCAGAGGGAAAGACACCGGATTTAAGAGAGGAGGTGATAATATGGGTTACTGCAGGTTTGATTGTAGGTAAAATGCTCTGCAGGATGTCAGAGGGAACAGGACCAAGAGGACAGGTCGTGGGTTTTGAGCTGAATAGAAGTTTAGAGACTTGGTCCTCATTTAGAGAGCGGAAGGAGCAGAGTGAGGCACCAGTAGCTGGTTTAGTAAGGCTGAGTTGGTCCGGCTCAGTGAATTGGTTACTGATGGTAGCAACCTTTTCAGTGAAGTAGGAAGCAAACATTTCTGCAGTCAGCACAGTGGGAGGCTGAGCAGGTGGTGGAGATAGAAGAGAGTTAAACACCATGAACATGTCTTGTGTTGGGAGCATTGTGGATCTTGTTCTGATAAAAGGCTATCTTGGCCGTCTTTAGGCTGGATGTGAAAGTTTCAGGTTTTTGCTGCTACTCAGACAAGTCAGTGTGCTCTTTTGATTTGTGCCACTTTCTTTCTGCAGCCCTGAGTCCGGCTCTGTGCTCCCTCAGAACCACTGTGAGCCATGGACTGGGAGGGTTTTGTCTGGCTGGTTTTGACACCAGAGGACAGAATTTGCCCAGAGAGGAGGCGATAGAGGAGCAGAGTGTTTCTGTAGCCTCATTAACAGACAGTAAGGAGAAGTCTGAGTGGGAAGGGAGGGTAGAGTAAACCTCATCAGACAGCTGTGTAGGTCTGAGGAATCTCAAGTTTCTGCAGTAGGACGCTGTTTTTGGAGCCGCTTGAGTGACATGAGGAAGGAAGACAGAGAATTTAACCAGGAAGTGGTCTGAGAGGTGCAGCGGGGTGACGGACAGGTCGGCTGTGGAGCAGTTTCTGGTCAGTACCAAGTCAAGAGTATTACCAGCTTTGTGTGTTGGAGGAGTCTGAACCAGTTTGAGACTGAAAGAGTAGATGAGAGCTAGAAAGTCAGTTGCTGTGGTTTTTCAATGTGAATGTTCATGTCTCCCATGATAATTAGTGGTGTGTGATCATCAGGAATGTCAGAGAGAATCATGTCCATATCAGAGACAAACTCATCTATGCTGCCACCCGGAGGCGGTAAATGACCTGAATGTATGCAGTGATGGATGTAGAGACCTTTACTGGTGATACTCAGGTGATGAGCAGGTAGCCATAGCACGGAGAGGTAAAGTTCCACTTTGTAGAAATAAGAAAGCCCGTTCCACCTCCTCATCCAGCTGAGAGAGGTGTTTGGGTAAATTCTGCTTTGACAGAAAGGGCAGCTGGTCTAGCTGTGTTTTCTGGGCGGATCCAGGTTTCAGTCAGGGCTAGGACCTGAATGTCTGAGACATTTATCAATGAACTGATAATTCTGTTTTGTTCACTACAGACTGACAGTTCCAGAGACCGAAGGTAACAGAGGGTGTGGCTGACGTGCATGCCATTGGAAATGATGGGTTTTGTGGATTGTGGTGTCTATGAGTGACACGTCTTGGGTCTGTACCATATCTGACAGGGATGGGTTTGATGCACATTGTGCGTTGATTTAGTAGTGAGGAGGTTTAAGCTCGGGCCCTTGCTCGGTGGACTCGTGCAGGTAGACTTGCAGGTCTTTACCCTTTGTGGTCTTAACCCGACGTGGGCCGACACAATGGCTGATGCCTCACTGACGCTTCAGTGCACCATGTGTGGTAAAATACCTGGAGCTGACACAGCTGAGCTCACATTGCTTGATTGCAACCAGCTGAAACCGCCTGTATCTGCTTTACCTGAGCAGTACACAGTGGGTGTGGCCTGCGTCACTGCCTCAACTGGTTGTAGAGAGAAGGTGCTAACGAGAGACCCCACACCAGCAATGTAAACAATAACCCAAAACCAAGGCAGAAACTCAGGCAGTACTGAAATCAGTGCTTGTTCTTCTGAAATTCTCTCTTTTATATGGGATTTTCCTCAAAATCTGTTGGGTTCATGCAGCTACATTAAGGTCCAGTTTTGTGTTTGATATTGCAGATTTGGAAAATAGCACTTTCTGTCTTTGTGTCTCAGATCCAGGACATCAGCGTGGAGACGGAGGACAACAAGGAGAGGAAATCTGCTAAAGATGCTCTGCTGCTCTGGTGTCAGATGAAGACTGCAGGGTGAGTCAGTACTGAGACACAACATCTGCATTTATCCAGATGTTTGAACAGGGAAATTGGTTTAAAGTTGTTTGTAACGGTTTACCTTCAGCATCGTTTCTTGGCTCCTGAAATGGACTGCATATCAGAGCAGGAGGACATGATGGTAGACATCCGTCTCCGTTTTATGTCTCTTATCTTCTGGTCCTGATAAGCGTCCCAAACACAGCCCTGTCCTTTGAGCTGGTTTCCCACACAAGTGCAATATGTCCAGTGACAGGCCTCACCAAGGTCCAACAAGAAAAGAAGGAAAGAAGGAAAGTCAGAAATCCGAGCCATGTTATCAAGCTGTGATTTTTAATCCAACAGTGTTTGAACATAATGGATCTTCATCTTCCTCTTCGCCCCACCTCCTACTGTTTGTTTATTTCATTGTTATCTAACCACAAACTTAGATTAATGAGTGAATACAACAATGCACATACATCACAGTCACTGCAGACCACAATCTCAATCCCAAACATTCCCAAACACATCCTGAAGATTCAGGGAATTTTTCCGTTTTTTTTAATCAGAGGAAGCTGGGTTAGAGTTGAGGTTCACCACTAACCTTAACATTTAAGAGCTTTTTTTCTGGTTTGGTTGCATAGGCTAAAGATGGAAAACAGAAGATTATAAGTTGCAGGACTTTTTTGAAGGATATAAAGTAGGGCAGGGACTCGATAAAAAAAATGATCTTATTAATTAGATGTTTTGTAATGGATTCATTTCAATTAATATCATTTTAATCACATAACAATATTTGCTCCAAAAGCAACATTTTTTTCATTTTAATGTATTTTTGTGGACGACTGAATCAAATAACAGATGCAGACATTAATGTTGTAAACTCATCTCTAGTAATGTCTGGAAAAATCCATTTAATTGTTTTTCAATTCCAAACACTAGAAACAGAAATAGAAAACATCCCTAGTGAAAGTATCATCTTAAGTCCTTTAACCAGCAGCTCCAGCTGTTCTCTGGTTAAGAGTCTACAACATGTTACAGAACTTTAACTTTCTACATGTTTTCCTCCACACGCTTTATTAACAGGCATTAACATGTGACAGTAAGCCAGGACGGGATCAGCCAGCAGCAGCTTCAGGGGTCTGAAAACTGGCTAAATATATCGCCCAAGCTCTGTCATGTGCGTTGCTCTAATCGGTGTACCAGAACTAGTGCACAGACAAACATTCAGTGTTGTTTGGAATGCAAACTGCAGGTAAATACATAAAATTTAATGCAGAAAGGGGATTTAAGAGACTTTGAACGTGGCATGGTTGTTGGTCTGAGTATTTACTGGGATTTCCACCCACAACCATCTCCAGGGTTTCCAGAGATGGTCTGAAGAAGAGAAAATATCCAGAGCAGCAGTTGTCTGGACCAGGATGCAGCACAAGACACACCGGGTGCCTCTTGCCAGCTAAGAACAGGAAACTGAGGCTACAATTCACACACACTCACCAACACTGGACAATAGAAGATGGAGAAACGTTGCTGGTCTGATGAGTCTCCATTTCAGCTCCACATTCAGATGCTCGGCTCAGAATCTGCTGGAAACATCATGAAAACATGGATCCATCCTGCCTTGGATCAACGCTTCAGGCTGCTGCTGGTGTAATGGTGGGGGGAGATTTTCTTGTCCCACTTTGGGCCCCTTAGTACCAACGTGGCCTGGTTTAACCAGCACAGCCTACCTGAGTATTGTTGCTGACCATGTCCATCCCTTTATGACCACAGTGGAGCATCTTCTGATGCTACTTCCAGCAGGATAATGCACCATGTCACAAAGCTCAGATCATCATCAAATGAAGAGGACGTCCCTGTACTAGAAGGGGGACCTAATGAAGAGGATGGGGACAAAATTGTGTCTGTACATGTTTAGTAAAATACCAGATTACACATCATCAGTTAAATTAAATTGACGCTGAATGTCAGAATCCATCCATCCATTTTCTGCCACCTATCCAGAGTCGGATTGTGGGGGCAGCTACCTAAGCAGGGAAACCCAGACTTCCCTCTCCCTGGCCACATTCAACAGCTCATCCAGAGGGATCCCGAGGCGTTCCCAGGCCAGCCGAGAGATGTAGTCTGTCCAGTGTGTCCTAGGTCTGGGCCTCTTTCCGGTGGGATGTGCCCGGAACACCTCACCAGGGAGGTGTCCAGGAGGCATCCTGACCAGATGCCCGAGCCACCTCATCTGGCTCCTCTCGATGTGGAGGAGCAGCGACTCTACTCTGAGCTCCTCCCGGATCACAGAGATTCTCACCCTTTTTCTAAAGGAGAGCCCGGCCACCCTGTGGAGAAAACTCATTTCGGCCGCATGTATTTGAGATCTTGTTCTTTCGGTCACTACCCACAGCTCATGACCTTAGGTGAGGGTAGGAACGTAGATCGACCGGTAAATCCAGAGTTTTGCCTTTTGACTCAGCTCCTCTTTCACCACGACAGACCGATGCAGAGTCTGCATCACTGCGGACGCCACACCGATCCACCTGTCGATCTCCTGCTCCATCCTTCCCTCACTCGAGACCAAGAACCCGAGATACGAGATCTCCTCCACTTGGGGCAGGACCCTATTGCAGACCCGGAGAGAGCACTCCACCCTTTTCCGGCTGAGGACCATGGTCTTGGACTTGGAGGTACTAATTCTCATCCCAGCCGCTTCACACTCTGCTGCGAATCACTCCAGTGAGAGCTGAAGATCACGGCCCGATGAAGCTAACAGAACCACATCATCCGCAAAGAGCGGAGACCCAATCCTGAGGCCACCGAACCGGATCCCCTCAACACCTCAGCTGCACCTAGAGAAATTCTGTCCATAAAAGTTATGAACAGAATTGGTGACAAAGGGCAGCCTTGGCGGAGTCCAACCCGCACTGGAAACGATTCTGATTTACTGCCGGCAATGCGGACCAAGCTCTAGCACCGGTCGTACAGGGACCGGACAGCTCGTACAAGTGGGTCTGGCACTCCATACTCCCAGAGTACCCCCAACAAGAGTCCCTGGGGGACACAGTCAAATGCCTTCTCCAAGGTCACAAAACACATGTAGATTGGTTGGGCAAACTCCCATGCCCCCTCAAAGACCCCGAAGAGGGTGTAGAGCTGGTCCACTGTTCCACGACCGGGACAAAAACCACACTGCTCCTCCTCAATCCGAGGTTCGACTATCCGACGGACCCTCCTGTCAAGCACCCCTGAATAGACCTTCGTGGGGAGGCTGAGGAGTGTGATCCCCCTGTAGTTGGAGCACACCCTCCGGTCCCCTTTTTGAAGAGGGGGACCACCACCCCAGTCTGCCAGTCCAGGGGAACTGTCCCCGATGTCCACGCGATGCTGCAGAGGTGTGTCAGCCAAGACAGCCCTACAGCATCCAGAGCCTTAAGGAACTCTGGGCGGACCTCATCCACCCCTGGGGCCCGGCCACCGAGGAGCTTTTTAACCACCTCAGCGACCTCAGCCCCAGAGATAGGAGAGCCAGCACCAGCTACCCCAGACTCTGCTTCCTCATCGGATGACGTGTTGGTGGGATTGAGAAGGTCTTCGAAGTATTCCCTCCACCGCCTCACAATGTCCTGAGTCGAGGTCAGCAGCCCCCCATCCCCACTGTACACAGTGTTGACGGAGCACTGCTTTCCCCTCCTGAGCCGCCGGATGGTGGACCAGAATCTCCTCGAAGCCGTCCAGAAGTCATTCTTCATGGCCTCTCCAAACTCCTCCCATGCCCAGATGTTCCCAGCAGACCCTCACAACACGCTTGGGTCTGCCAGGCCTGACCGGCATCCTCCCCCACCATCTGAGCCAACTGACCACCAGGTGGTGATCAGTTGACAGCTCCGCCCCTCTCTTCACCCGAGTGTCCAAGACATGCAGCTGCAAGTCCGATGATACGACTACAAAGTAGATCATCGAACTGCAGCCTAGAGTGTCCTGGTGCCAAGTGCACATGTGGACACTCTTATGTCTGAACAAGGTGTTCATTATGGACAGTCCATGACGAGCACAGAAGTGCAACAACAAAGCACCACTCGGATTTAGATCAGGGGGGCCGCTCCTCCAAATCACGCCCCTCCAGGTCTCGCTGTCATTGCACACGTGAGCATTGAAGTCCCCCAGCAGAACTAGGGAGTTCCCGGAAGGAGTACTCTCCAACACCCCCTCCAAGGACTCCAAAAAGGATGGGTACTCTGAACTGCTATTTGGTGCATGAGCACAAACAACAGTCAGGACCCGTCCCCCCACCCAAGGTGTAGGTAGGCTACCCTTTCGTCCACCAGGGTAAACCCCAACGTACAGGCGCCAAGTCGGGGGGCAATGAGCATGCCCACACCTGCTCGGTACTTCTCACCGGGAGCAACTCCAGAATGGAAAAGGGTCCAGCCCCTCTCAAGGACAGTTGTTCTAGAGCCCAAGCCTTGCGGCGAGGTGAGTCCAACTATTTCTAGCCGGAACCGCTCAACCTTGTGCACCAGCTCAGGCTCCTTCCCCGCCAGAGAGGTGACATTTCATGTCCCTAGAGCTAGCTTCTGCAGCCAAGGATCAGACTGCTAGGGTCCCCGCCTCTGGCAGCCGCCCAGCTCACACTGCACCCGACCCCTATGCCCCTCCTGCAGGTTGTGAGCCCACGGGAGGGGGTCCCATGTCACCCTTTCAGGCTGAGCCCGACCAGGCCCCATGGGCAAAGGTCTGGCCACCAGGAAACCTTGTTCCTTGCTTTCTCATCATCATAGGGGTCAGAATCAACTTTCTAATTAAAGGGTTTATCTTTTAATATTTCCTGCAATATCTAAAAACAAATTAAGTGAAAATTTTCGACTGTTCAAAAAGGAGGTAAACAATAATAATAGTCGACCTGTTTAACCAATTTTCCTTCATTTGGAGGAAAACTAGTTCCCTTTAATCCACTTCAGTCTGGTTGAGTTGAGCTGAGTAAAACCTGTACTTTTCTCTTTTCTCTATGTCCAGATATCCAAATGTCAACATCCACAACTTCACCACCAGCTGGAGAGATGGGATGGCCTTCAACGCTCTCATCCACAAACACAGGTAAGAGATCCAGAAGCACTCACAAGCTGAATTAAAACTTTAAAATATGAAAATAAAACCTTCATGTGCTGGATGATGATGAGAACAGGAATCAGCTGTGAATTTTGCAGAAAGGCTGAGTAAAATTACAAAGCAAAGATTTCTGATTCACAGCTGCCTGATTCTGTTTCTTTAAAAAAACAGAAGTTGGTGGATGTGATGCAGCAGAAAGTTTTTACTCAATGGAAAAATATGTTTTCTAGGTTAAGTACAATAAAAGTTTAGAGAAGGTCCCACGGAGAAGATATACTGCAGTTCTGCAGTCAGACAGCAGGGGCAGTAATTTTCCTTAAAAAAACACTTAAGAACCAGACAAAGAGGGATGGATGGATGGATGGATGGATGGATGGATGGATGGATGGATGGATGGATGACTGATCTATAGATGGGTGGATGAAGTGATGGATGGGTGGGTGGATGGATGGATGGATGGATGACTGATCTATAAATGGGTAGATTAACATCAAGCTGCTATTCTAGGTATTGATGAGACAAAACCTTCCAATGGGAAACATTCATCTGCTTGATTCAGCTCGTTTACCTCCTTCCCAGAAGTCCAGCCACATCCCCATCCTTTTGATTTTCCACATTTTCCTGTTATGTAAGAGATGATAATGGAGCAGTTTCTGTGCAGATCAGTTAGTTCGACCCAAAGCAGACCTTGAATGTCTCAGAGGATGCTTCATCTGTTAATTCTGTGTTTGTTTCAGTCACGCTTTCATCTTTCAGATGACTAACTTTTCCGGAAAGGAAAGACACTGAAACTGTTTCAGATTAACGAAACACCAAAATTTGACTCTTGACAGCAAAACAAAAGTTTGAGCTTCACAGTTGAACAGAAAATAAAATGAAACATTGACCCCATCTGGTTTACTTTTGTTTAGAGTAACAGCAGCAGTTTTAAACTTGGTATGTTTGTGTGTGTGTGTGTGTTCAGGCCTGATCTGATCGACTTTGATAAGCTGAAGAAATCAAATGCTCACTACAACCTGCAGAATGCCTTTAACCTGGCCGAACAACACCTGGGCCTCACCAAGCTTCTGGACCCTGAGGGTGAGACCGCACAAATACATCAATTCACCTGGACTATCTCCAGGAATCAGATTTCACGGTCTTTATGTTTTGTGTGTGCATAGACATCAGTGTGGACCATCCTGATGAGAAGTCCATCATCACCTATGTGGTCACCTACTATCACTACTTCTCCAAGATGAAGGCGCTGAAAGTGGAGGGGAAGAGAATTGGAAAGGTGACAACTGATATGCACGGTTTCATCATCTGTTTCTATATTTGATCTGTGAACAGGAAGAATTCTAATTTTTATTCCAGTTTGTCATATTTATGTAGAATTTTGGCACTTTTTAAAAATGAAAGTTTAAAATTTAAAAAAATCCCTAATGAATCCATCAGCCAAAAAGTTGCATCATTGCAGCTGCAAAGAAATCCTCCCATCTTCCCTGGGGAGGCTGGGTCCATCTCCAGTTCGAGTCCTCTACCAGAGTCCTGGGAGCTTGAGGGTCCTCCAGTATCTTAGCTGTTCCTAGGACTGCTCTCTTCTGGATGGAGATGTCTGATGGTTCTCCAGGTATCTGGTGGAGCCACTTCTCCAGTGTGGAGGACACGACACTCCAATCACCACTGATACTACTGCTGCCTTCATCTTCCAGGCTTTCTCCAGCTCTTCCTTGAGTCCTTGGTATTTCTCCAGGTTCTCGTGTTCCTTTTTCCTGATCTTTCCATGGTTAGGGATGGCTACATTCATCACTACGGATTTCCTTTGCTGCTTATCCATGATCACAATGTCCGGTTGGTTGGCCACCACCATGTTGTTGGTCTGTATCTTGAAGTCACACAGAATTTTAGCCCTTAGACCTAGGGGTCTCCAATCCATATTCTGCAGATGTTACTGTACTCTATGCCAGCTACTTGGTTATGGCGTTCCATATATTCTTTGCCTGCCAGTATCTTGCACCCTGCTGTTATGTGTCAGCGTGTGTTAGTGTTTGCGGTAAGATGTATTGTGTCACTTCCTGTGTACCTTGGTTTTTTGATCTGCAACGCTAGCCCTGTTAGCAAAATTGATATTCTCTTCTGTTAGTCCTTTCCACACCACATAACAGTTAACACACTCTCCTTCTGCTTTACCCTTTCTTTTATATTTAGGTTCCGTATTATCTGCTCTGTTTTAAACACTTTCGTAAAGCTATCCATATTAGCATGACTGCTAGTTCTCTTCCTCCATCTCCTGCCTTCTCTTGCTAAGTGTGTCAGATGCTTAGTTACTCCTCTGCCTCCTTCAGTGATAATGGTCCGTGTAACAAATGCAGCCTGTTCATAACTTTGGAGGCTAGGCTCTGCGAAGTGGAGGCTCAGCTCCACACTGTGGAAAAGAACCCAGGAGCTAGCCAAGCCACTGCAGCTGGTGGGGAGCCACTTGAAGAGGCTAACCCACTTAGCTGCGCCCGTGCAGCCAGTGTCCCAGGCTGATTGGGTGATGGTCAGGAGGAAGCATAGCCTTAAGCTGTGGCTCACCACCTGCCTGTCCATGTTTCTAACAGATTTTCCGCACTTAGCGACACACCCGCTGAGGAAAAACCCTGGTAATTGGTAGCTCCATAGTCAGAAACGGGGCATTAGAGACACCAGGGACCATAGTTAAATGCATTCCGGGGCCAGAGTGGGCGATGTAGAATCTTATCTAGTCTTCTGGGTTAGTGCTTCAAGATGGCGGTATAGCCCCATAACACTCCTGGTCTATAGTTGCAAAAACCAACTTAAATACAAGTGTCGCTCTCACAAAATAATAAAATGGCTTAGAATGAGTGGGGCTAGAAGTAAAAAGACATCGAGTGGAACCAAGAAAAATGAAGACAACAACCAAAACAAAGAAAAGAGGAAACTGATGATGGAGGATATAACTAGCATGGAAAAAGGAGACTCTGGTTGTGAGGACCTAATGGGTGTCAAAGCTATCCAGAACCTATGGACATTCAAATCCTGAAAACAGCACTCAGACAAGACCTACAGAACTTCAAGAATGATTTTAGACACAATATCAAACAAGAACTTACCTGCCTTAAGACGGAGATAAATCAAAAGCTACAGAACATAATGGGAGATATACGTAACCATGGCTCAAGGCTAAATGAGGTGGAAAAATGGGTGGATGAAACTAGGGCTGCAACTAATGACTATTCTGATAGTCGATTAGTCATCGACTATTAAAACGACCAGTCGACTAATAGGATTATGTAGCTCATAATAATTAAATGGCTCTTATTTCACTAAGCATGGGGTTATTATTTTAGTATGACGTGCGTCTTTAAATGTTCGAGCATTGCAGACGTACTTCCATAGTACGCAAGGTCCGCGTTACAAACCTCACATGTATTTAAGTTATTTTGTTAGTTTGATGTCGGGGGGTCCCAGACCTTTTTTTCTCATACAAAGAGCAATTTATTGTAATGTGTCGGAACAGTTTTAGTACAATTCATTTATTCAACCTATTCTGTGGTTTAGAGTAGAAGAGTAGAAGTTTAGATTTGCTCTCAGTCTCTTCTCAGTTTCACTCATTCTCTGGTAAACTTTTGCTACAATCTCTGACAAAGTATGCAAGTAAATCTGTTCACTGAAATCCTTGTTGGGGTATTATCATGGGACCTCGTAAACTCTTAGGGTCCCAGACTTTTGACATCCTCTGCTGCTGTTTTGTACCCTGGTCCGCCGCCATATTTTTCCCCTGGCGGACTTTATTGCGCATGTGCAACCTTTAGCAGAGGTCACTAACTAGCAGACTGCGGTCCAGATCCGGACCCAGAACCAGTCCCACATGGACCTGGAGTTAGAGTATAAAATCTGACTGGGTCCGTTCATATTAACTGGCGTAACTTTTACAGTCTTTACAGTAGCAGTCAGGAAACATGCGGACCAATTGCACGTGAGGTAAGCCACCCCACATGGTGCACTTAGCCAATCAGTGTGTGAGGCTCCCGGCCTGGCGGTAAACTACCGCTAGATCAAACAAAACAGGGATAAAGACGACTGCGCTGGAGAAAGGCAGCACGGTTGCTAAATCTGCCTGTTATTAGCAACTTTGAGCTGGTTTTTATGTTAAGGCTCTTGCAAATATCTTCAGTTGTGGGTTTCTGGGCTTGTTTTTTTCTGAGTGTAGCTGCTTATTTGGGCTGGTCCTGCTCCTGTTATGAAGCCCCCCTGATTCTCTCATAGCTGTCCACAATATCAGATTTTTTTGTTAGAAGAGTCCAGACTATAAGAGGGGGGATCTAGGTCACAATTTCTGACAGTCATCAGAACCCCCTCCACACTGCACTAAAATGAACTCAGACTTAAATACAAGTTTTCAAGACTTCACTCGTCTTCAAAGACGTACATGCTGACACAGATTTTGATGGGTCACAGGTTTTAGTGTAACACCTGCATGCCCCTATTCACATGCACGTTCAACTTCACTTGACAGAGCAACAGTGACAATGCCCGTGAATAAATAGGAGATGTGTAATATATATATATAATAATAAGTAGACAAGAGAGTGTACTGGAGAGCTCATCATGCAGACCCTCTAAAAATCTTCTTATCCGTGAGACACAAATCAGTTTCACTGTCATCACAATGTAAAGAGAAAGTTTTCATTTGTTGTTGTTTATTTGTTACCCCAGGTTTTTTCTTTTAAAGATTAGTCATGTATATCTTATTTTGAATAAAGTTAAATTTATTAAATGTTTTCATTGTAAACCTCCCAAACCTTGGCTCCAAAAATTTTTCTCTAACAGAACCTCTTTAAATTTTAGTTGAATACCCTTGCTATAAGTTTTGTTTGTTTTTTTCTTTGCCGACAATAAATTCATTGTTGACTATTTTTCTTGTCGACTGTTGTCAACAACATCAACTAATCATTGCAGCCCTAGATAAAACAGAGATGGCTGATACAGAGCAATTTTGCAAATCCAGCGAGCCCACCCGTCCATCGGCTCAAAACGAGACCATCTCAAGGCCCATCCTGATCGCATTCCAGATATATTAAAGAGAAAATACTCAAAGCAGCCTGGGCAAAGAAAGTTTAGTGTAAGCGGAAAATGGTCATGTTTGTTCATGCTTTGCCCACAGAGGTTAATAATAAACTCCAAGAGTACAAGGACATCAAGAAGATCCGTAAGCAAAAGCAGATTCGCAATCAATCAATCAATCAATCAATCAATCAATCAATCAATCAATCAATCTTTATTTGTATACCACAAGGTACCCTAAGTGCTGCACAAGTAAAATAACAATATATAAAAACATCAAAACAACAATAAAACAAACAACAAAAGAGGAAAGCCTGTCCTAATGATGATGCTTAAGTTAAAAGCCAATGTAAAAAGATAAGTTTTTAAAAGAGATTTATAATCATTCAAGGTTCTGGCAGACCAAAAAGAGGGAGGCCATTCCAGAGGCCAGAAAGGTCTGAAAGGACTCCTTCAGTTTGACGGCGTCCCTTACTGCTGGTGTCCACCAACAAGTTCGGGGGTTACCCCCATGACAGGCACCGACGACCTTACGGCCACAGCTGTGGCTGGCCACCTCGACAATAGAAGCACGGAACACAGCCCATTCGGACTCAATGTCCCCCACCTCACCCAGGACATGGTTGAAGCTCTGCCAGAGATGGGAGTTGAAACTCTTTCTGACAGGGGACCAGACGATCCCAGCAGACCCTCACAACACGCTTGGGTCTGCCAGGCATCCTCCCCCACCATCTGATCCAACTCACCACCAGGTGGTGATCAGTGGACAGCTCCGCCCCTCTCTTCACCTGAGTGTCCAGAACATTTGGCCGCAAGTCCGACGACACGACTACAAAGTCGATCATCAAACTGCGGCCTAGAGTGTCCTGGTGCCAAGTGCACATGTGGACACTCTTATGTCTGAACAAGGTGTTCGTTATGGGCAGTCCGTGACGAGCACAGAAGTCCAACAACAAAACACCACTCGGATTCAGATCAGGGGGGGCTGTTCCTCCCAATCACGCCCCTCCAGGTCTCACTGTCATTGCCCACGTGAGCATTGAAGTCCCCCAGCAGAACGAGGGAGTCCCTGGAAGGAGTGCTCTCCAAGGTTTCCAAAACGGGTGGGTACTCTAAACTGCTGCTTGGTGCATGAGCACAAACAACAGTCAGGACCCATCCCCCCACCTGAAGGCGGAGGGAGGCTACCCTTTCATCCACCGGGGTAAAGCCCAACGTACAGGCGCCAAGTTGGGGGGCAATGAGCATGCCCACACCAGCTTGGTACTTCTCACTGGGAGCAACTCCATAATGGAAGAGGGTCCAGCCCTTTTCAAGGACAGTTGTTCCTCAGCCCAAGCCCTGTGTCGAGGTGAGTCCAACTATATTTAGCCGGAACCGTTCAACCTCGCACTGACATTCTAGAGCTAGCTTCTGCATTCAAGGATCAGACCACCAGGGTCCCTGCCTCTGGCAGCCGCCCAGGTCACACTGCACCCGACCCCTATGGCCCCTCCTGCAGGTGGTGAGCCCACGAGAGGGGGGCCCATGTCACCTTTCGGGCTGAGCCCAACCGAGCCCCATGGGCAAAGGCCACCAAGCGCTCGCCTCCATGCCCCACCTCCAGGCCTGGTTCCAGAGGGGGACCCCGATGACCTACATCCGGGAAAGAGAAACCTGGGTCCATGGTTTGTTGTCGTCATAGGGGTGATTTGAGCCACACTTTGTCTGGTCCCTTCCCTAGACACCTGTTTGCCATGGGTGACCCTACCAGGGGTATAAAGCCCCCGACAACATAGCCGCTAGGATCGTCATGACATGCAAACTTCTCCCCCATGGTAAGGTGGCGGCTCAGGGAGCAGAAAATAAGACTCAATCATCCTAAAATAAAAGACCAGGATATTTTGTTCTTCTCTTTGTTATTTTTCCTACAAACACCTGAACAGGAGAAAACACAGAATCAGTTTAATCTCTTCAATTGCTGTGAAACTAATCTAAAATTCAGCAGAAATGTGACATTCTGGAAATCTGCATCATCTTCCAGGTCTTGGATAACGCCATTGAGACGGAGAAGATGATTGAGAAGTACGAGTCGCTGGCGTCTGACTTGTTAGAGTGGATTGAACAAACCATAATCATCCTCAACAACAGGAAGTTTGCTAACTCTCTGGTTGGAGTCCAGCAGCAGCTGCAGGCCTTCAACACGTACCGGACTGTGGAGAAACCACCAAAGTAAGTAGCCTTCACTCCTTGGAAGTAGTAACCTTCTGTGATGCTGTGTGAGGTCAGAGGTCAGAACTATGCATGTTAACGATCATAAACATGTCATTTCTTTAACTTCAATTCAATTTAAGTTTATTTGTGTAAATATGTGTGCAGGTTTACAGAGAAAGGGAACCTGGAGGTTCTTCTATTCACCATCCAGAGTAAGATGAGAGCTAACAACCAGAAAGTATACACTCCTCGAGAGGGTAAACTCATCTCAGACATCAACAAGGTGAGCACACCTGTTTCTGTTCATCATGATGATCAGTCAGGCCATTAAGCTAGGATTCCTCGGTTACCCTGGCTGGCCTTCACTTGGTTTGATATGATTAAATTAGATTAAATCATACCAGATCAGATTAGGTCTGATCAGATTAGCTTTATTATCATTGTACAGTGGGGAAGCTTTGTTTAGGAGTGATCTTCAGCAGCAGCCATGTATCAGATGTGCATATGTACATATAAACAAACAGTCACATGTATATAAATGAATAAATACTCAGGCGACTATACAATAATAAAAGTAAATGCAAGCTGAAAAGTTTGTAGGATTAATGACAGTGAAATGTAATCAGGAGAGAAGTCTTCAATATAGCACAGGGTGGTTGGGTGATATGGGGGGGGAGGTCATTTTCTGTGTTAGTCTCTTGACAGCCATGGGGAAGAAGCTGTTTGAGTCTGTTGGTCTGAGTTTTTGTGACTCTGAGCCTCCCAGAGAGGACGGTGATAAACAGAGAGTCCTGAGTGGGTGGGGTCGCTCCAGATCTTTCTGGCTTCTCGGAGGAGACGACTCGAGGAGATCTCGTCCAACTGTGAGAGTGGGGTGCCAAAGATCCTTGATGACACAGTGCAGCTGCTGCGATAAGCTGGCTACCACACCGTTCAGCCATTAAGTTAGAACTCCTGAGCACCTGGGTTAGGGGTTAGGGCTAGGGCTAGGGTTAGGGTCTGAGCACCTGGAAAAACAACATCTTCACTAAAATAATCAATCAATCTTAATCGATCAGCATCAAACATCCATGACAACATATAAGGAGACCCAGAGCCTGGGCATTGATCTCTAATTCATTACTTGCTTTCTAGCCTTCCACACTAAAACATATAGTCAGGTTAATAATTAGGCTAACAATCATGTTAATAATCAATTTAAAAGTCAGGCTAAAAAACTGGTTAACAATGAGGCAAATAATCAGGCTAACAACGTGGCTAACAATCAGGCTAACAGCCAGGTTAACGATCAGTCAGGCTATTTCTTCCACTGGTCGCATGTCAGCTATTCTGCTCAGCACTGCCCCCACCATTTCCAGTGGTATTGCTCCGTCTTCTGCGTCAAGCGACAGATAGCTAAGCTCCCGAAAAACGGACCAAATTGTGTGCGTAACCGACGCAGAAAACGAACAAAACTATCCATCACGCTAACAGTCAGGCTAACAGTCCATATGTCCTTCTAGTCTGGTAGCTATTTATTATCTGTGGAATAAAAGATTCTACTCCTGGCTGTTTAAAATTAATTCACCAAAATCCTGGGTCACTCCCACTGCGTACTACTCAGGGCAAGGCAGAAAAAGACTGTTTCAATCAAGTGAAGTGACATCAGCTGTACCAGCTCCAGGTACTTTATCACATGGTTCGCTGAAGCGTCAGCGAGACATCGTTCATTGTCCTAGCCCACATTGAGTTAAGACCATATAGGGTAAAAACCTGTGAGTTTACCTGCGCAAGTCCACCGAGCAAGGGCATGAGCTATAATCTCCTTACAACCCATCCAAACCCATCCCCATCAGACATGGTACAGACCAAGACGTGTCACCCATAGATACTGCAATTCGCAAAACCCGTCCTTTCCGATGGCATGCACGTCTGCCACATCCTCTGTTACCTTCGGTCTCTGGAACTGTAAGTCTGTAGTGAACAAAACAGAATTTATCAGTTCATTGATAAATGTCTCAGACATTCAGGTCCTAGCCCTGAATGAGACCTGGATCCGTCCAGAAAACACAGCTACACCAGCTGCCCTTTCTGTCAATGCAGAATTTACCCAAACACCTCGCTCAGCTGGACGAGGAGGTGGAACGGGCTTTCTTATTTCTACAAAGTGGAACTTTACCTCTCCGTCCTATGGCTACCTACTCATCACCTGAGTATCACCAGTAAAGTTCTCTACACCCATCACTGCATACATTCTGGTCATTTACCACCTCCGGGTGGCAGTATAGATGAGTTTGTCTCTGAAATGGACATGATTCTCTCTGACATTCCTGATGATGACACATCACTAATTGTCATGGGTGACATGAACATTCACATTGGCAAACCACAGCGACTGACTTTCTGGCTCTCATCTACTCTTTCAATCTCAAACTGGTTCAGACTCCTCCAACACACAAAGCTGGTAATACTCTTGACTTGGTACTGACCAGAAACTGCTCCACAGCCGACCTGTCCGTCACCCCGCTGCACCTCTCAGACCACTTTCTTGTTAAATTCTCTGTCTTCCTTCCTCATGTCACTCAGGCAGCTCCAAAAATGGTGTTGTTGATGATGAGGATGGTGATGATGATGTGTGTTCTAGGCATGGGAGCGCCTGGAGAAGGCGGAGCATGAACGGGAACTGGCTCTGAGGATGGAGCTGATTCGCCAGGAGAAACTGGAGCAACTGGCTCGACGCTTCGACCGTAAAGCCGCCATGAGGGAGACGTGGCTGAGCGAGAACCAGAGGCTGGTCTCCCAGGTAACGCACACAAACACCTGATGTTTGGGGGTGTGTCCTTTGACATACGCAGTGTGGCTAAAATGATTAGAAAGCTTATTACAGTGATCAGGATATTCCTCCAGCCATCATCTATCCTCCATAATGTCGCCTTTTCTCCCACCTCGTCACCTTGTGTCCTTCCATTTTTCTTCCGTGCTTCCTTCCCCCTTTCTCACCTCTCCTTGTTTCCTGTTATCTCTCCTTGTTTCCTGTTATCCGTCCTTGTTTCCTGTTATCTTTCCTTGTTTCCTGTTATCTCTCCTTGTTTTCTGTTATCCGTCCTTGTTTCCTGTTATCTCTCCTTGTTTCCTGTTATCTCTCCGTTTTTCTTCTTATCCATCCTTGTTTCCTCCCCTCTTCCCACAGGATAACTTCGGATTTGACCTCCAGGCCGTGGAAGCAGCTACAAAGAAGCATGAAGCTATAGAAACCGACATTGCAGCCTATGAGGAGCGAGTTCAGGTCAGTTGCCTGCAGGTTTCTTTAAATCAGTGATTATTGATAAGTGATTATTCATTACTAGTTATTGGTTTTCGATCTGAGCTTTGACCAGAGTAAACCCTGATCAGAGGGGATAAAAGTACTATAACATCATGCAAATGTTGATGGATCTGGCCCATGCCTCCTTCAGTTGGCCAATCAGAAACCTTTTCCTCTCACTGGTGCAGGCGGTGGTTGCCGTGGCGAAGGAACTGGAGGCAGAGAGTTACCATGACATCAAGCGCATCACGGCCAGGAAGGACAACGTGATCCGGCTGTGGGAGTACCTGCTGGAGCTGCTGAAGGCCCGGCGGCACAGGCTGGAGCAGAACCTGAACCTGCAGAGGGTCTTCCAGGAGATGCTGTACATCATGGACTGGATGGACGAGATGAAGGTGGGATGGGCGAGGCAGCCAATCAGGAATGAACACTGTAATTCTTTAATTATGAAGATGTTGTCAGTTTGTATAGAAGTCTTTAACTTACTGACGTGTATTTACTTTACGTTTATTAATATCCAGTCCATGTTTAAAATTTAAAAACTGAGAAAGCAATGAAGGAAGTACAACAAATGAATCACTGCTTGGATCATCTTTTATGATTCACATACTAAGAACAAAACAACTTGATTTATTATACTTTCCAGCTCAAAAAATAGTTTAAATAATTCACTTGTTTTTTGTCCAAAGTTTTCTGTGTAAACAGAATATTTATTTATTGAAATCTCATCTTGTTGCAGCTCGTTTTTAATCTAGAAGTAGCTGGATCCATACAACATGAGCATATTTTTCTATATGAGAATCTGAAGCACATGAACCCTAAATGTCTGACTCTGTGCAGCCATTGGCTACCAGCCGATTGATTGTGACCAATCAGGAATCAGCTCCAGTGAGCATGTGCAGTTTTACATCTTGTTTCAGTTTATTTAGAGAAAATAATACATTTGGATGAATCAGCATGTTCTAGAAAATCTTTGTCTCCATTAGCTGGTCTGGGGTCAGCAGGGGGCGCTGTAGTCTTTGATCCACATGGCTGTAATGAACAGAGCTGTGGTCACGGACAGGAAACTAATCCTGGAGCAACAAGACCCAGACAGAGAAACATCTGCAGGTCTGCTTTTTCTCTCCTGGACATGTGTATTCTGGAGAAGCAGAAACAGCTGATCCATCATGTGATCAGCCATGTGGGTAATGTGCTGGCAACATTAAAAACTTTCTTTTAGAAAAACGTCAAAACTTTTTCTGAAATTCTGAAGAAGCTTTTTTAAAGTTTCAGCAGCTTTTTGTCCTGTAGGAGCATTTTCATGTCTAGGAGATGTGATCCTGATGTCCTCCTGCAGATGCTGCTGCTGTCTCAGGATTACGGGAAGCACCTGCTGGGGGTGGAGGACCTGCTGCAGAAACACGCCCTGGTGGAGGCCGACATTGGCATCCAGACCGACCGGGTCCGCATGGTCAACAGCAACGCTCAGAAGTTCGCCAACGACACTGAGAGTATGTCACAGTTCATTACTTTGATTTAGTTTTGATAATTTTCACTCATAATGAAGTTCTCTTCATCGTCCTCCTCAGGTTATAAGCCCTGTGATCCTCAGATCGTGAAGGACCGGGTCGCTCACCTGGAATTCTGCTACCAGGAGCTGAGCCAGCTGGCGGCTGAGCGCCGAGCCCGCCTCGAGGAGTCCCGCCGCCTCTGGAAGTTCTTCTGGGAAATGGCTGAAGAGGTTCTCCTCATTTTTATCCTCCAGGCAGAGACATTAAATCCCACCCTCAGCTCAGTCTGCATCTCAGTTCTGATTCCACATCTTTATGATAAATCTGTGTTTTTATGTGCACAACGTTCGGGTGGAAAGATATGAGGGAAAGAGCTGCTCCTTTAAGCTGGAAAAACAGGTGATTTAGTTTGGGCTGCAGGATATGAAGCAAATGTCCTGCATATGATCAAAAAAATACTAACAGACAACAGGAAATTCATCATCATCATCGTCCTCATCATCCCAGTACATAAATAAATGTTTTCAGTGTTTTCAGGTGAGATTTCAGACACCTGTACAATAAAGGTAGCAGCTGACCTTTAGCCAGATGAAATACAGCATGGTGTTAATAAAAGTTAAACCAATACAGTGACCACAAGATGTTTCCTCTACAGCCCATAAAATCAGCGTAAACTCTCCCAGAGATCAGCAGAAACTGGTTATAATGATGGTGAGCGTGAAGCAGAAATCATAGAAACATCTAGAAAAGATGGAGATGAATTAAAGCTAATTAAACACTGTTAAAGAGGAAGCTGTGACACCAGAACACGGCAGCGTGTCACTGAGGACTACAATTAACATGACATCTTTTTGTGGCTCGTAGGAGGGATGGATTAGGGAGAAGGAGCAGATCCTCTCCTCCGAGGATTATGGGAAGGATCTGACGGGCGCCTTGCGGCTGCTGAGTCAACACAAAGCTTTTGAGGATGAGATGAGCGGTCGAGCCGCCCACCTGCAGCAGACCATCAAACAGGGCGAGGAGCTGGTGGCTGACAACCACTTCGGAGCTGACAAAATCAAAGAGCGAATCCAGGACATCCAGGTATGCCGAGACAGGAATGAGGTCAGAAACAGAGCACAATCAGAGCTCTGCTTACCTGGTTTTCCTGTCTGTGCTGCAGGAGCAGTGGGCAGCTCTGGAGCATCTTTCTGCTGTACGGAAAGCTCGTCTGCAGGAGGCCTGCAACCAGCATCAGTTCCAGGTTCTCTCAACACAACCCTCACTTTCTACTCGCTGCTCAAAATGTTGCACACTGCCCTTATTTCTGGTTATCCAGCATCCAAAATCCAGGTTCCTGGAGGTCCGGAAAACATTTGGTTGGATGGGTGAAATCATGTCTGCTCTTTTCCATCTTTGTGCAGGCTGATGCAGATGATATTGACACGTGGATGCTGGACGTACTGCGGATTGTGTCCAGCGTCGATGTCGGCCACGACGAGTTCTCCACACAGGCTCTGGTGAAGAAACACAAAGATGTTGCAGAAGAGATCGGCAGCTACCGACCCGTCATCGATGCTCTGCACGAACAGTCCAGAACTCTGCCGCCTGAGAAGGCCAACTCTGAGGAGGTAGAACTCCAACAACACTAACACCACTGGACGGGTGCACATCTCCAAATTTCCTAGTTGAGAAGTCTGAACTCACAGCTTTGAGTCTTTGTGTCTGCAGGTCCAGAACCGGCTGGCGGGCATTGAGGAACGTTACAAGGAGGTGGCTGAGCTGACCCGACTCCGGAAGCAGGCGCTGCAGGATGCTCTGGCGCTCTACAAGATGCTGAATGAAGCCAGCTCCTGCGAGCTGTGGATTGATGAGAAGGAGCAGTGGCTCAACAGCATGGAGATCCCGGAAAAACTGGAGGACCTGGAGGTGGTCCAGCACCGGTAAAAACCACACCCAACACTTCTGTCAATCCTGGTTCCTGCAGGGGCTGGATGGTACAGGAACCAGTTCAGAGAGTGTTTCTTCTAGTCAGACAAGCTGAGACTAAGGGCTGGAATTTAGTTGATGTGCACATCAATATTCTGCAGCGTTTGTGTCGATAGGCCCATCCAACGGCTGTTTTGTGTGTTGCGCCATCTTGTGGCACCACATTGCTTGCTGTTAGGCTGGCAAACTGAGGCCTCATTTATGGAGCTGGCGTAGGAACAAAAACCGGCGTACGCCAATCATAGTCAACATTTGGGATTTATAAAAACCAAACTTGACTGGAAAATGTTCCTACTACCACTCAAACTGACCCAGGCGTATGCACAGAATCTAGAAAAACTGGAAACAGCGACACCAACGGTCCAGAATAAAACCAAGGAAATGATCCACAATCTACTATTACCTTTCACACCACATGTTAGATATCACATCTAATTTAAGGGTCCACACTCAACATGATCACCACCTCCTCCAAAGCAGCAGAATCTCTCCACGTCTCCATCAGGTTTAGTAAATTTTTCTGATCTGTGTATGCGCAGTTTCCTCATTCAAAGAGGAAAACCCAAATTTCATGTTTCATGCTCAGATAATAAAATGTATCAGGCTAATTTCACGCTTTTACAATAATCTTTGAGGTTAGAACTAAAGTCCAAATGTTTTTTCCTTGCATGGCAGGTCTACGTTTAGCAACATTTCACATTATCTTCCAGATGAGTCATTTCCTCTCCGCAGCAGGGCACTGCTTGTCTCTTAGTCCATTAGCAATAACTAGCATAATAACCATGACATTGCACCATGTTTAGCTTGACATAAACATGGAAATGAAAAATTTAGTGTCGGATTGACAACTTAAATAAACTTAAGTAAAATTCATCCATCCATTTCCTGGCGCTTATCCGGAGTCGGGTTGCGGGGGCAGCTGCCTAAGCAGGGAAACCCAGACTTCCCTCTCCTCGGGGACATTCACCAGCTCATCCGGAGGGATCCCGAGGCGTTCCCAGGCAAGCCGAGAGATGTAGTCCGTCCAGCGTGTCCTGGGTCTTCCTCGGGGCCTCTTTCCTGTGGGACGTGGCCGGAACACCTCACCAGGAGGCATCCTAACCAGATGCCCGAGCCTCCTCATCTGGCTCCTCTCGATGTGGAGGAGCAGCGGCTCTACTCTGAGCCCCTCCCGGATCACCGAGCTTCTCACTCTATCTCTAAGGGAGAGCCTGGCCACCCTGCAGAGAAAACTCATTTCGGCTGCTTGTACTCGCGGTCTTGTTCTTTTGGTCACTACCCACAGCTCATGACCATACGTGAGGGTAGGAACGTAGATCGACCGGTAAATCGAGAGCTTTGCCTTTTGGCTCAGCTCCTTCTTCACCACGACAGACCGATGCAGAGTCCGCATCACTGCAGACGCCGCACCCATCCGCCTGTCCATCTCCTGCACCATCCTTCCCTCACTCATGAACAAGATGCTGAGATACGGGAACTCCTCCACTTGGGGCAGGACCCTATTGCAGACCCAGAGAAAGCACTCCACCCTTTTCCGGCTGAGGACCATGGTCTAGGACTTGGAGGTGCTAATTCCCATCCTAGCCGCTTCACACTTGGCTGCGAATCGCTCCAGTGAGAGCTGAAGATCAACCCTAACTCGATGACGCCAACAGAACCACATCATCCGCAAAGAGCAGAGACCCAATCCTGAGGCCACCGAACCGGATCCCCTCAACACTTTGGCTGCACTTAAAAATTCTGTCCAAAGTTATGAACAGAATTGGTGACAAAGGGCAGCCTTGGCGGAGTCCAACCCGCACTGCCGGCAATGCGGACCAAGCTCTGACACCGGTCGTACAGGGACCGGGCTGCTCATACAAGCGGGTCCGGCACTCCATACTCCCGGGGTACCACCCACAGGAGTCCCTGGGGGACAAGGTCGAATGCCTTCTCCAAGTCCACAAAGCTCATGTAGACTGGTTGGGCAAACTCCCATGCCCCCGCAAAGACCCTGAAGAGGTTGTACAGCTGGTCCACTGTTCCACGACTGGGACGAAAACCACACTGCTCTTCCCCAGTCTGAGGTTCGACTATCCGACGGACCCTCCTGTCAAGCACCCCTGAATAGACCTTACCGGGGAGGCTGAGGAGTGTTATCCCCCTGTAGTTGGAGCACACCCTCCAGTGCCCCTTTTTGAAGAGGGGGACCACAACCCCAGTCTGCCAGTCCAGGGGAACTGTCCCCGATGTCCACGCGATGCTGCAGAGGCGTGTCAGCCAAGACAGCCCTACAGCATCTAGAGCCCTAAGAAACTCTGGGCGGACCTTGGATCGGGGCCTTGCCACCGATCAGATTTTTAACCACCTCAGGGACCTCAGCCCCAGAGATGGCAGAACCAGCACCAGCTACCCCAGACTCTGCTTCCTCATCGGAAGACGTGTTGGTGGGATTGAGTAGGTCTTCGAAGTATTCCCTCCACCGCCTCACAGCGTCCCGAGTCGAGGTCAGCAGCCCCCCATCCCCACTGTACACAGTGTTGACGGAGCACTGCTTTCCCCTCCTGAGCCGCCGGATGGTGGACCAGAATCTCCTCGAAGCTGTCCGGAAGTCATTCTCCATGGCCTCTTCAAACTCCTCCAATGCCCGAGTTTTTGCCTTAACGACCGCCGAAGCTGTGCTCCGCTTAGCCCGCCGATACCCATCAACTGCCTCTGGAGTCCCTCAGGCCAAAAAGGCCCGATAGGACTCCTTCTTCAGCTTGACGGCATCCCTTACTGCTGGTGTCCACCAACGAGTTCGAGGGTTACCGCCACGACAGGCACCGACAACCTTACGGCCACAGCTACGGCTGGCCGCCTCGACAATAGAAGCACGGAACACAGCCCATTCGGACTCAATGTCCCCTGCCTCACCCGGGAGATGGGAGTTGAAATCCTTTCTGACAGGGGACTCTGCCAGACGTTCCCAGCAGACCCTCACAACACGCTTGGGTCTACCAGGCCTAACCGGCATCCACCCCCACCATCTGAGCCAACTGACCACCAGGTGGTGATCAGTTGACAGCTCAGCCTCTCTCCTCACCCGAGTATCCAGAACATGTGTCCGCAAGTCCGACGACACAACTACAAAGTTAATCATCGAACTGCGGCCTAGAGTGTCCTGGTGCCAAGTGCACATGTGGACACTCTTATGTCTGAACAAGGTGTTTGTTATGGACAGTCCATGACGAGCAACAACAAAACACCACTCGGATTTAGATCAGGGCGCCCGTTCCTCCTAATCACGCCCCTCCAGGTCTCACTGTCATTGCCCACGTGGGCATTGAAGTCCCCCAGCAGAAGGAGGGAGTTCCCTGAAGGAGTGTTCTCCAACACCCCCTCCAAGGACTCCAAAAAAGGTGGGTACTGAACTGCTATTTGGTGCATAAGCACAAACAACAGTCAGGACCCGTCCCCCCCACCCGGATGCAGAGGGAGGCTACCCTTTCGTCCACCGGGGTAAACCCCAACGTACAGTCGCCAAGTCAGGGGGCAATCAGCATACCCACACCTGCTCGGCGCCTCTCACCGGGAGCAACTCCAGAATGGAAGATTGTCCAGCCCCTCTCAAGGACAGTGGTTCTATAGCCCAAGCCGTGCGTCGAGGTGAGTCCAACTATATCTAGCAGGAACAGCTCAACCTCGCACACCAGCTCAGGCTCCTTCTCAGCCAGAGAGGTGACATTCCATGTCCCTAGATCAAGCTTTTGCAGCCGAGGATCAGACTGCCAGGGTCCCCGCCTCTGACAGCTGCCCAGCTCACACTGCACCCGACCCCTATGGCCCCTCCTGCAGGTGGTGAGCCCACGTGAGGGGAGGCCCATGTCACCCTTTCGTGCTGAGCCCAACCGGACCCCATAGGCAAAGGCCCGGCCACCAGGCACTCGCCTCCGTGCCCCACCTCCAGGCCTGGCTCCAGAGGGGGACCCCGATGACCCACGTCCGGGCAAGGGAAACCTTGGTCCTTGCTTTCTCATCATCATAGGGGTGATTTGAGCCGCACTTCATCTGGTCCCTCCCCTAGACACCTGTCTAACCCTAACCCAGAGACTCCCTGGGCTCAGGGAGGAATAAAATCTGTTCTGTTAATATACTTGACCCACTTCTGTCCAACGTTGCTGTCCTCTGTCCACCCAGAGAATCTCTGCTAACCCAGAGGTCTAAGACAGGTACAGCCTTTCTGACTTCACAGTCCATGTTCTTCACATTCAGTTTTGTTCCATAATTTAAGTTTTCCACTGCTGTTAGAACAACCAAGAACCACGCATGTCCTCCCAGATCTCACACAAGTGAGACACAAGTGCCACAGCATACATGGTGGACGGTCTACTTCCGGTATTTTCCAGACTAGTCTATGCTGTCTGCATGTAAAGTACTTTGAGATGCTCTTTGCATGAGAAGGACTATGAATAAAATTTAGAATAATTTGATTTGGTAGTTGTGGACAAAGTCCAAGAGGCAGTCCTCAAAACTATCATCCATTATGTTGACCTTTGACCTCTTGTTTATTCTCTTCTTCACACGAGTGCCTCTAGTGTTCAAGCCAGTATTTCAACTTGCGATATGCCTAACTATCCTAGCAGGCAGCCATGACACGTACGTAGACACATTGCTGACAGCAACTACATCCCAACCCTTCAAGGTTTGTCATGGTTCTGGTTTGAGGGGTCAGAGCCCGTTAGTTACAGATGTTAAAGAAGATCCTCACAAATCCAGGTTGCATCTCCAGTGATCACAGAGCAGAAACCCAGAAAAAGGAAGTTTGTGGATGTTCCTGATGGTTCCCACCGCACCTCTTCTATCCAGGTTTGAGAGTCTGGAGCCGGAAATGAACAGCCAGGCTTCCCGGGTTGCCGTGGTGAACCAGGTTGCCAGGCAGCTGATCCACAGTGGACATCCCAGTGAGAAGGAGATCAAAGCTCAGCAGGACAAACTCAACACCAGGTAATCGAACCAGTTCACAGTCTGGGATTAACAGATTATTAAACGGGGTTTAATGACCCGACACAGAATGGAGATTAAACCAGACTTCATGGAGTTAAACTCGATTTAACAATTCTGTTTTATCAGTTTAATTTCAAATTTTGAAATCAAGGTCTGATTAAAGAGCAGCCAACATGTTTATTGTGCTGTAAACTGGGATTATCACAGACTGAACTGGGTTTAAACCAGCAGCAAAGGTGCTGTTTACCAGGATGTTCTAATCATACAACAACTCAGTCGTAAATAAAACCTAACCCTAACCCTTTTGTTATCTTCTTCTTTAAATGGGACAAAAAAATCACATAAAAACAAAAGGAATATTAAGATGAAACAAATCAATAAACTTAACAGATAAACATTAGTATCAGCTCAGACTTCCTACTGTCTGTTCAGCTGGAGTCAGTTCAGAGACCTGGTGGACCAGAAGAAGGAGAGCCTCAACTCAGCTCTGGGAGTCCAGAACTACCACCTGGAGTGTAACGAAACCAAGTCCTGGATCAAGGAGAAGACCAAGGTACCTGCCTCAGCAGCAGCACATCTCAGAGTATAGACGAGTGTTTTCTGCAGAACTAAACCTGTTTTTTGTCAGAAGATCAGAGGATGCATCTCTAAATTCATCCATCCTATGAATAGTTGCATTTAAATGTAAATGAATAAAAGTTTGACGAGGAGACCTCGGGATCATGATTTCTGCGTCCTGTAGGTAATTGAGTCAACCCAGGAGCTGGGGAACGACCTGGCCGGCGTCATGGCTCTGCAGAGGAAGCTGACAGGGATGGAGCGTGACCTGGTGGCCATCGAAGACAAGCTTGATGACCTGGGAAAAGAGGCGGGCCGCTTGGCATCTGAGCATCCGGAACAATCCGAGGCCATCAAAGGGCGTCTAGCTGAGATCACTGGTGTCTGGGATGAGATGAAGGTTGGAGCTGTTTTCACTGTTTGATGAGGTTTGGTTCCAGAATGGAAATGTTTTGCAGATGTTGACACTCTCTTCTCTCTTAACAGGACACCTTGAAGAACCGGGAGGAGTCGCTGGGTGAGGCCAGCAAGCTTCAGCAGTTTCTACGCGACCTGGACGACTTCCAGTCCTGGCTGTCACGGACACAGACAGCCATCGCCTCTGAAGACATGCCGAACACGTTGGCAGAGGCCGAGAAGCTGCTGGCCCAGCATGAGGGAATCAAGAACGAGATCCGCAACTACGAAGAGGACTACCAGAAGATGAGGGACATGGGTGAGATGGTGACGCAGGGCCAGACAGATGCCCAGTACATGTTCCTGCGTCAGCGGTTGCAGGCGCTCGACACCGGCTGGAACGAGCTCCACAAGATGTGGGAGAACCGACAGAACCTGCTGTCCCAGTCTCACGCCTACCAGCTGTTTCTCCGGGACACCAAGCAGGCCGAAGCCTTCCTCAATAACCAGGTAACACCCCTCCCCCTGTGATGATTCACACCTGAACCACAGGCCGCAGAGACACATCAGTAACACCTGCTCCTTCATAAGTCTGTTGGGCTTCGTGGGCCAGAAAATCTCCTGAGTGGGTGAAAATCTCCACCCAGTTTTTCCAGGCTAAAGAGACACTCCAATCCTCTGCAAAATCCAGTTTACTACAGTCCAAACAGAATTCAGTTAAATGAAATTGATCATGGAATCCACATTAGTTTTAGTCATAACCCTTTAAATCTCTCTTTGATTCTATCCTCCATCCTGAGCTGCACAGGGACACAAACCTCCATCAGGACAGGATTCTTGAAGGAAAACCACAATCACGACCAGAACCAAGAAGGAAAAACTCCATCACAACCAGAATCGAGTCCGCCTTCTAGTACCGGGTCGTCCTCTTCATAAGGTCCGCCTTCTAGTACCTGGTCTTCCTCTTCATCAGGACCACCTTCTAGTACCGGGTCTTCCTCTTCATCAGGACCGCCTTCTAGTACCGGGTCGGACCTTTTTAATCCTGGTGTGATAGATGAAGCAGGTGGTGGAAACCTTCCTCAGAGGTTTTCTCCATATTGACATGACAGCATCACACAGTTGCTGCAGGTTTGTCGGCTGCATCCATGATGAGAATCTCCCGTTCCACCACATCCCAAAGCTGCTCTACTGGATTGGTTGTCCTTCTGATCTGGATGCAGAAGATTGCCCGATTTCTCACTATGTAAACTGGAAAGACTCCCATCAACCTGCCATGACGGATGAGAAGGAGGATGGCAGGAAGCAAATAAATCAGAAGGAATTCTTTTTGTTTTGGAAAATTCCAACTTAATCTGTTTTCATTGGATTTGGATTGTTCAACTAGAATCACTTTGTGGGAAATGGTTGAGGTTGTATAAGTTCCTGTAGTAAATGTTATTCCATTGGGTAGTTTGAGCCTGATTAAAACACCTCAACCAGTATTTGGGTGTCTCTTCAAAATGAAACTAAGACAGATGGAAATATCTGTAAATTCTCCAGATCCTTCTGTCAGATTTAAACAAGAGTCCAAGCCTGAGGTACAAACAGTATTTATTACTCATATCATATCATATCATATTTTGATAGAGTTTATAGTTATGGATAATCCCCCGTTTGGTCATCCTGGTGTCACTGTACTCGACCGGGTTGTACATTTTACAACTTTTCCCACAATCAGTTTGTTTTTATCGAGCTTCTCACTCTCTATCTAAGGAGGAGTCCAGACACCCTGAGGAGAAAAATCATTTCAGCCACTTGTTCTTATGACCTGGTCCTTTCGGTCACTGCCCACAGCTGGTGACCATAGATCAAGATAGGAAAATCCAGAGCTTCTCCTTTCAGCTCAGCTGCTTCTTCACCAGGACAGACCGATGCAGAGTCCACATCCCTGCAGTGGCCGAACCAATCCTCCTGTACATCTGATGACGCTCCCCCTTTTTCTGGCATGAAACCTAACCAGGTGGCTCATTATCTGGTTAGGAAGTGTTCTGGAAGCCTTCGTGTGAGAGAACATACAAAGGATGACTTCCTGTCTGGTTTTTGTCCAGCTTGTCTCAGCATCCATTCTTTTCCAGGGTCTGTCCAGTCCAGGCATTCTGAATCATAAAACCTGACTCTCCTGTGTCTTGTGGCGACCACTTTTTCTTAATGTTTATCCTGTTTATTTAGTTTCTTCTTCTTTGATAATTTTTTCAGCAGGTAACAAAGTGAAAACAGACAGTAACGTTTATTATCTACAGCGTTATTCTTTCATTTAAAGGTGTACACAGCTCAAACTCAAAGTTTCAGTTTGGAAAAGTCCCGATGTTCATAGACATCTTTGCAGTCATAGATTTACTGGGATCAAACACCACCTGGTGGTTAAAGTTTGCAGCTGCAGCCTCAGACTTTCTCTCTTGTGTTTCTGATCAGGAGTATGTTCTGGCTCACACTGAGATGCCCAGCACTCTGGAGGCTGCAGAGGCTGCCATCAAGAAGCAGGAGGACTTCATGACCACCATGGACGCCAATGAGGAGAAGATCAGCAGCGTGGTTGACACCGGCCGCCGTCTGGTTGCCGATGGCAACGTGAGCTCTGAGCGCATCCAGGAGAAGGTGGACTCCATCGACCAGAGGTGACAGATGTGTTGGTCAATAAGATTCAGTCAAGGTCTTTTTTTGAATTTTATTAATCAATGTTTTGTTAATAGTTTCTGTAAAATGATCCTCAGTTGACGCAGTGTGTGTGGTACTTTAAAGATCTATTTTAGGAGGAAGAAATTTCATTACAGTTAAAACTACCAGCAGTGTTGGGAAAGTTCAGTTTCTTCATGAACTAGTTCAACGTTCAGTTCACACATTTTAAAATGAACTGGTTCATAGTCCTTTTCTCCAGCATGCTCCTGCGAGATTTTCCCCTCAGGATACGACATCTTCCTGTTGTCCACCCATCCAGTCCAGCTTGTAGCAGCTGCAGCTTTCACTCCTACAGGATAAAAACATGAGGAAAACTTGCTGGAATGTTTTTTTAATCAGGAATTATTAAACTATCTGAAGTAGGAAACAAAGGATGGACCTCAAAGTGCAAAATATTTAAACTTTATGTTTTTATTATGTCACTTCTCATTTTTTTATGATGTATTTTTTCTGACTTATTTGTACAAAGAAAAGTTCTAGAACTTGGGTCATGAAAGTGCAGAATGCAGCCCAAATGAAGAAGTAAAAAATTTCCTGTTGTGAGTTAGTTAGTGGATCAGGGTCAAGGATCTAGTCCACAGCTCCTGCGACCTCTGAACATGGCTCTCCTTAATACTCGATCTGTGCCTAAAAAAACCTTTTCTGTTGAACGATTCATTGCTTCTGACTGAAACCTGGCAGCACGCCTCGGATCTTTCATCTCTCATTGAACTCTGCCCAGCTGGTGACTCCTTCATCAGTCAGGCTCGGACATCTGACCAAGGAGGCGGAGTTGCTGCGGTTTTTAGGACCCGTCTGGCATGTCGATCCGTGAACGTCGGACACTTCGCTTCGTTTGAACTGCAACTGATTAAAGTGGGAGATAAGAGCCCCTTTTACCGTCCACCTGGTCCAAACAGTCGGTTTTTAATTGAATTTAGTGACTTCCACTTTGAAGCTGTCCAGCCTGTTTATAGTTGGTGATTTTAACATACATGTTGATGATGACTCTGACCTCTTTTCCAGAGGTTTCATCAGTGTCATGGATTCTTGTCATTTGACCCAGCATGTGTCTGTGCCCATTGGACCTTGTTTTTACTTCAGGTCTGGATATTGATTGTCTTTTTTCTGAGGACATTTTTATTTCTGATCACCTCTGTATTTTTTAACTTGTCCTTTCCTGTGTCGATCTCTCCTGCTCGGAGAGGTGAGCTCTCGTATACTCAACTCTGCTGCTGGTGTTTTATCTGAAGCTTTTTATTTAGTCTTATTCTCCGATGACGATGTTGATCTCTCCATTGATCTTTTAAGCGATTATAGTCTTTCCATTTTAGATAAAGTATGTCCTGTTAAAACCAGATTTACTTCTGTTGCTAAGTCATCCCCTTGGTTAAACGACAGCACTCGCTGTCTAAGACGCTGTTGTAGAAAAGCCTAGTGTTTATGGAAGAAAACTGGTTTGCATGTCCACCTGCTTTACTTGAAGTATCTCCTGGTTTCCTTTAACGATGCTGTTAGAGATGCAAGGTCTGCCTACTTCTCAAATTTAATCTCAAAAAGTCGTGGTAATCCCAAAGTGTTATTTAACACCATTACTAAATGAATTACTCCTACTGCTCCTGCTGTTCCCATTGCTTCAAATGAGGATTGTGAAAAATTCTTGGCCTTTTTTTTTTTTAAAAAGAGTAAAAACTGTGAGAAGCTCTACGTCTCCATCAGCTGTTACTGTCTGTTCCCAGTCCAGCTCGGCCTGTGATTATAGATCATCTTATGAAACATAGGTGCCAGTGTATTCCAGGATTCCTTACAGAACTCTGCTGGAAAACCATCTGGGCCTGGGGCTTCTTTCCTGGCTTCATGGAGTTCTTCTACTGGGAGGTGAATCCAAAGCCAGAAACAGCTCATGAGGAGAATTTGGGAGGCTGATGTTACTGAGAAATTTATTTAACTCCAGGTTCTTATTCTATTTAGCATATGTCCATCTGGGGATGCACCAGGTTGAGGTCCCCTCCGTAATCACCGTGTTTTCTCTGTGATCCGAGTGTGAAGCAAAAATAGAGTGAAAAAAAAGAGGCGTTATCAACATTTGGACCATATATATTAGCAATGTATAGGTTAAGATTGTAACTAGATAAATTAAGTATAAATCTACCGGATCTACAGCTACGCTGTTTAAGGTGAAATGTACTTTTCTATTTAAAAGGATGCTACACCTCTCTGTTTGGAGTTATAACAGGCCGAGAACACCAGAGGAAACTGAGCTGAGAGGATCTGCTGATGTTTCAGCCAGATGTGTCTCTGGTAATAAAACCTTGTCTGCCTGTAGATCTTTTAATCCATTAAAGATTTTTGGCCTCTGTAACCAGCTCCATGTACATTCCAGGTGTAAACCTTAGGCCTGGTACACACATGAGGGTTTTTTTTAATCTTATCAGATTTTTTTTTATCTGGTCAAGACCTCACACATGAAGATAAAAATCTGGCATGTAACAGCGTTGATGGTGCTGTGTGTGGCGGCTCCGATAATCTCAGCACATAACACACACACACACACAACGATGCCGTCCGCAACCGATCCAGAATCTAGTCCTCCGAGCTCCGAAAACTCATGTGATCAAACCATGGCAACAACCAGAAAACACACCACCCGGCACATGATGAAGGAATGATGGTGGTCTTGGGACTACTGTTAACAGAAAAACCCAGAACTGAATAAATAAGCGACTGGAGACGGCATGAACACAGACTTTCTATCCTTCCTGTTCCCCAGCCAGCTCGCTCTCTGATTGGCTACATTTCGTTCCTCGTCACCATCCACACAGTCACGACTCAGGAGTCGTCGGCTTTCCTCACACGTGAAGATTTCTGGTTGTAAACATTGAACATGTTTTTTATTGATTTCAAGATTTTATAAAGAAAAAAAGAAGAAGGTTGGCTGGTGCACCCCATCCCTACCCCCTTTTACAGACACGTTACAGCTACAGAACATTTCAAACATGCTTAATCAGTTTCCTGCAATCTGCTGGAAATAAGTTTATCCAGACAAAGTTGTTTAGATTTCAGTCTTTTTTCCACCAGTTCTTGTTTGGGGTAGCACCAAATACTATCCCAGTCAGTGTCTCTGTCCTCTGTATAGAATTTCAACTTATATAGCATAGACTCATAAGAGGCAGTCTCTGTCATCGCATTGATCCAGTCTTTCAGTTCAGGACTTACT
This sequence comes from Melanotaenia boesemani, assembly GCF_017639745.1. NCBI lineage: Eukaryota > Metazoa > Chordata > Actinopteri > Atheriniformes > Melanotaeniidae > Melanotaenia > Melanotaenia boesemani. Next base: position 34,641,830 of record NC_055697.1, read on the forward strand.
GTGGTCTTCCAGTGACTCAGGATAACCCTGGATGCTGTCACTAGCCCAACCATATATGGATATTCAAGACCCGCTTAGGAACCTTAGATATTTGGGATCTTTCTGCTAATAAACACAGTTCAGGAGTTAAAGGCACCTGTGAGCCAGACCAACCACTCAAAACTTTTATAACTTTACTCCAAAATGGAGGTATGACAGAACATTCCCACAGACGATTTAGGAATGTCCCCACCTCGTTTCTACATTTTTAACATATGTTATCATAGTTTCATGCTACGTAGTCTGACTGGAGTATGATAATATCTATGCAACAGTTTATATTGTATACATTTGCTTATAGCTTCTTTTACATATTTCCCATTATCCAACAAAATATTTGACCATCTCTCGTTTGAAAAATATGTTTTTAGGTCTTTCTGCCATAAAAGTTTAATATTTACAGAGTCACCACTACGACTATCATTTAAAAGTCTATAGAAGTGGGAAGCTGTGTGGCGCTCCTGTGGCAAATTTATGTACTCTACCTAACAACTGCTTTATCAAGTTTACACACTATTTTAAGATGGTAGGTGGTATTGCAATTGGTAACATCATAATTATATAATGAAACTGTGGAGCTACCATCATTTTTATAATATTAATTTTCCCCACAGTGACATGTTTAGCTTTTTCCATTTTTCCAAATTTGTCTTAATTTTTAGTAAGACTGAATCAAAATTAAAATGAAGTAGCTCATCCAGATCCAAACTGAGTTTAGTCCCCAAACATTTCATTCCTTTTGGTACCCATTTCAATTTAAACTTCTCTAACATATGTAAAAAACAATCAGAAGACAAAGACATGGCTTCGGACTTGCCCCAGTTGACAGTGTACCCTAACACCTTTGAAAAAGATTGTGTGGTGTCCATCAGATGTGGTAAGGACAATTGTGGATCAGCAACAATAGCTATAATATGCATAGAGAAGCCACTTGTTTTGTTGTTGGCCACATAGCACCCCTTTTATTTCTTTATTCGATCGAGTGCTATAAAAATAAGAAACAAAAGGGGGCTTAGTGAACACCCTTGGCGGGCCCCGCATGATATTATACCATTGGTAACAACTATCGCCTTTGGTTCCTTATATAGTGTTCTAACCCATTTAGTAAAATGCGGATCAAAGCTAAAGAGCGATAAAGCAGAGAAAAGAAAGCACCATTCCACTTTATCAAATACCTTCTCCCCATCTAAGACGAAGGCTGCTACTGGTACATCTTTGGACTGACTTAACCACATTATATGTAATAACTTTTGAATATTATCGGAGGAGGAGCGCGTTTTTATAAAGCTTGTCTGATTGGAATCTATGAAACTATTCAAAACTCTTTGTAGATGCAGGGCCAGTACTTTAGTAAGTATTTTACAATCCAGATTTAGCAGGCCACTTGGCCTATTATTTGATGGGTCCGTATTGTCCTTGTCCTTTTTTTGGAATCAAGGATATCAATGCTTTATTAAAAGTAGGAGGGATGCGTTCCCTTTCAAGAGCTTCATGAAACACTTTTTGTAAAACTGGCGAAAGGATAGGCTATGTAAGTTTTATAGTACTCTTCAGGTAATCCATCATAACCAAGGGGTTTCCCAGCTTTCATCCGTTAAACTTTTCTAATTTCCAACTCGGTTATTGGAGATTCAAGCAATTAACTTGCTCCTGTTGAAGTCTAGGCAGATTTAGTTTGGAAAAGAATGCTTCATTTTCTTTCTGGAATTCACTCTCATACAGAGCAGAATAGTATAAAGTTTCATAATAATGTTTAAAAACCTCATTTATGTCCATCATGGAACTTACTAAATTATTTCCTCTATTAATATCAGGGATGGCATTAACAAATTATTGCTTTTTAACCCCTTTAAGCCCTAGGGTTGTTGGAGGTGTAGTTCGCCTGAACAGACCTACCCAAATGAAATCAACAATAATTCTGTAATTTTTAGGTCAATATACATAACCTTGGTCTCAATGGATAGGTAAGACCCTATGGAATATAAATCCAGTGTCAGAAACATTGTGAATGTTCATATGTCTGTGCAAATTGTGATAAACCATAGGTAAAAATAAAAAAAATTATCCTCGCCTAATTGTTTTTTTTTACACAGATGAAAACATGATAGAAATCATTCTGTGCATAAAGATACCACTGCATGCATTCAGCAACTCCTTGACTACAACTGTACAAAGTTTTAATGAGACTAGAACAAAGCTTATAGCTTTTATGCAGGTTTTAGTGTGGATAGGACAAGACGGACTTTCTATTTGGCCACTTGGATACCCAAACTGTGCCAAATTGTGCTGTGTCTGTATTTCTTCCAGAGCTTCTAACACAGTGTATTTGTTTTTTTATAATTTCTTGGACATGTTTATGGCTTTTATCCTTCGTTCTAAATGGATAAAAAGTTATAATGAAGCAAAGAAATGAACGCTGTTCGATATTCGCTCTTTCCGGTGCGCCCACGTGCGTAACTGCAGCAAAATGGCAATGATGCTCCTTTGTTTAGGCGCAAGCATTTATACCTGACAGATAAAGTCTCGTTCAAGTGTAAGATATCGTTGGAAAGCTCATATTATGTATAATTTGACCAAACTTTATTTACACTGCCAAGACCCACAACAAGACAACAAAATGGCTGTGAATGGGAGCATATGACATGTTAGCGCATGACGCAGTTTCACCATTATGGATTACTACGCTGTGAGTTTTGGTCGAAGAACAGTGTGGATAGACTGAAAATGACCACAAACAGGTAAGGAAATAAAAAATGTGGCTGTTTGTGAGAATATCTTTGGGATTTGGTATATTTGGTGATAAACATGCTAGCTGATAAGGCTGCTGTGATATGCGACGGTTAGCTTTGTGTTTGTTTTGAGACTGACGTGAGGTGCTTGGCGAATATCTTTTTATGCTTGGTCTCATATGAAAGTGCAGCTTTTCTAGTTTCATTTGATACCCAATATGTTGGGGTGGAGTGAACGGATCACGCGTTGTGTTGCATTTTGTTTCGGGTGTTAGGGGTTAGGTGGTGGCGCTGTTGTTTGTGGCATACGTATTTTAAAGTTGTTATTAAACAAATACTTTGTTGACTAAATGCACTTGAAAAGTTGATTTAGTGGCATTAGGTATTCTTCTTTAGGACACATTATAAATAAAATATCCTAACATCTAGAGCAGGGGTAGCCAACGTCGGTCCTCGAGGGCACCAATCCGGCAGGTTTTCCAGATTTCTGTGCTCCAACACACCTGACTTAAACTATCGAGTCATTGTGAAGATCCTTATAGGCTGTTGGATCCATTTAATTTGAGTCATATGCCATATGCTATAAGCTTCCCCCTTACCTGGAGGCTTTCCAAACATTTTTAATATACTTTGTACTTCTGATATTCCATTCAAAAAAGGTTTTAAGATCCTCTCTGAGTGATACATTGAAAGACTTATCAAGAAACATTCATTCTCCACCTATATCCCTCCATATTCTCCTCACCTAATTTAAGGCAGAGATCCATGGCAGCATGATCAGTAAGTACAATAGTTTTTATGGAGCAACTCGTCATATTGTTTGAGTTTGCAACCAAAAACATATCGAATCTAAGATAAGACTTGTGACTGTGAGAATAAAATGTATATTCCCGCTTAGATGGATTAATTATATAAATACAGCCCATTTACCATTTCTATCTCAAACTCCGCTTCATCCATGTTAACACCAAGCCCCTCCAACAGCTTCTTCCGAACACCGCTCACAAGTGTCCCATCCGCACCGATAGTTTCTCTTAGTCCAATTATTCTTATATTGTTGTGTTTGCTATGATTTTCAAGCACTTGAATGTGGTCCCACATCGCATTAACAAGCTCGTCTCTTTTTCCTGCAGCTGCTTGTAGCTGGTTGGTGGTATCTCTGAGGCTTGAAATATGTGTCTCAGCCTCTTTTATCCAAACTTTCAATTCTCCCACGGTTGTTTTCAGCTCAGAAGTTGTCTTTTTGATTGTAGTAATGTCAGCCGCGACAGAACGTAGTGTACCGCTGACTTTCAGAACTTCAGTCAACAAGTTGACATGATTTGCGGAAGCCTAGCTTTGGCCTTATTCCTCACCTAGTCGTGTAGGGCTCGACGTTGTCGACAATAGTCGACAATAAAAATAGTCGACAACTAATTTAGCCATCGACTATTGTCGGCAAAAAACAAAAAAAAAAAACAAAGACTACCGAGTGAAACATCGTCTTCTAATCCTGTCTCTGCTGAGAGTTGCACAATGCACATGCGCAAAGAGGGGAAAAAAATACAGAGTGAAACATCGTCTTCTTTTTTTTTATCTCTGCTGAGAGTTGCACATGCGCAGTGAAGTCCGCCAGGGGAAAAATATGGTGGCGGACTAGGGAAGAAAACGGCGGCAGAAAACGTTAAAAGTCTGGGATAACTTCACGTTAAACTTACAAAGTAAATTAAATACATGTGAGATTTGTAAAGCGGACCTTGTGTACCACGGAAGTACGTCTGCAATGCTCGAACATTTAAAGAGGAGGAACGTCGGACTTACTTAACAACCTTATGCAAAATTTCAAAGCTGAAAGTGAAATAAGATCCATTTATAATAATCATGAGATACATAATCCGATTGGTCGACTAGTTGTTTAAATAGTCGGTGGCTAATCGACCATCAGAATATCATTAGTTGCAGCTCTATTTTCGTGTAGGACTGTTGCGTGCTGTCATATTACTACGTTGTCTCAAAGACATTTGAACTTTTAACGTAAAGTCTCCTCAGAAAGACCTTCAGGGAGCTTTTCAGTAACAAAAAGGGGGAGAAAGTATATCAAAATATGGGCCACTCACACTAATAATACATCAAAATCAGGTCAGAAGGCGGAGAGAACCTAACCAGCTGCCATCTTGTCCGCTGCGCCCACGTGACTCCTGAACATGTTCAATACTTCCGATTGTCAGCCACAACCCGTTTCAGAGCTGATTGTTGGAATGAATTTGTTCGTAAAACACCTCAGAGCACAGGATCATTTATAGGAAAATCTTAAAAGACTCAAGATAATCAGCTGTTTGCTGTCCTGTTCGGGAAGGGGAAACAGCCCGATAATTTTTATGTGTACCAGGTCTTAGTGGCTCATGCCTAAGTTATTGGGATTTGTGTATGTGTGTGTGTGTGTTTGTGTTAAATGTTGCTGAGTATTTTGTGAGTACCAGTATGCGTATATGTCCTGTCTGTGTGTTGAATGTCTGTGTGTGTTTGTGTGTGTAGATGTACTGTGTGTATTACAGGTGGGATGTATTAGGAAGTCCTTTCAGGTGCAGTGCATATTTACATTAACCCATAAGAGCCCAACATGACATATTTATCACATACAGTTTCTGAGACATTTTGCTTCAATTTATGGTTTAAACTTTGCTAAAAATCCTGTTGAACACAATCTGATACTTGTCTTCTGGCCCCTAATAGATACTCAGAAGCAGAAAACCACATTATAATATTTTTAATATATCACATGGTAATAACTGGTAGATTACCCCCCCCCCCCCCCAAGAAAAAGGTACATTTTTTTGTTACATTTTGTTAAAGGGCCAAATAAAGACCTCATATTTAAAAAACTGGACTTTTCTTTTTTTTTTTTTTTTTTTTTTTTTTTTTTTTTTTTTTAAAAACTGGACTTTTCTTACAATCTTTTCATTGCTCGGGCCTTAATGGGGTAATGGCATAAAAGAAACTAGAAGTGCAACAAGTTGGGGTGAAGTGAAAGGAAGAAAAGAAAGTAAGGAAACAGAGAAAAGGTGGTAAAAAGAAAACCATTTAAACTCAGTACAAACCTGATCTCCATCCTGGAAGCCCATGTCTGAGACTGGCAGTGATGTTAGTATTTCCATTTAACACAAGGAAATCAGCTAAATGGATATTTATCACCAGCTGTTTAGGGAGAAACGGATTGGTCCCTGTAGAGCACCCCGTTTACAAGTAGCCAGTTCACGGAGATGACCACACATGAGCTGCCCTCCATGAACCTCCTTTGGATCGGGACCAGGATCTGTCGACCTCCAGGATCTCCTGGGGAACTGGTGGTTAACACTACCGTCTGTCCCTTAATCTCTCTGCCTCACCTGTTTCACCTGCTCTTTCTGTTCAAAGCACTCCAACTGTGCCAGGATGGGTTGGGCTCTGCCACTGGCAGGTTTCCTAGATCCCATCCGGTGGACCCGGTGAATGTGAATGTGGAGCCATCTGTAAGTTTAAGCTATGTTTTGATGAAGATTTTCACCATAGCTTCGGGGTCTTCTTCAGCCTGCTCAGGGATGCTTGAGAAAACCAGATTTTCTCTCATGCTGAAGCATCTCAGTCTGAAGCAGATCTTGGTTATTGCAGTTTCATCCAGATCCCAGATACAAGACATGACAAGATCAGGGTATCACATAAGTACCTTGCAGACTGCTGAGGCAGTTTTATTTTCTCACAATTCCAGACAATGTGTGTTTGGTCTGAATTCGCGTTAGTACAGAGAACACGGTTGCTGACTTTGTTTACTTGTAATTTGGGGTGTTATAAGTGTCTGATGTGGTTCTTCCAGGCGAGTTCTGGACACCTCTGTGGTTGTGTTGTAGTTTGGTGAACTTCCCACATGTCCTACCACATCTCTTCACCCAGCTCTTGTTCCCACCTCGCCCTGACAGACAGAGTCAACTTTTCTTTTGACTCCATAAGACAGCTATAGATGATTAACCCAACCTTGGGCGTAGCATTACTGCAGGCCAACATAAATGTCTTTATTATGGGATGTATTTTATCTTGTTTTAATACGCTACTCATAGTAGTCTGGTATTTGTAGATACCTGAACAGGTCTTGATTTGTTAGATATGTGTCATTAAGTTCCTGCAAACTTTTCATTTCTCCTTTTTTAATAGTTTTGGACATGGCTATTAGACCTTCTCTGTCCACTGTGTGAATCTGGAGTCGTGTTGTCCTGGTTTAAATCTATCATTGCGAGCTAACCATTCCAATAATCCCAGTTCTTTTCCCAGTTTTCGCTGTTTTACAACAGAGTACCATCTTTCTAGGGTAAATTATATAATTGGATTTAGGTCCACATAGTCTCCGATACAGACTGGGGTCTCAGTTTCGCCGATACTCGTTTTAATCGGAAATTTAAGTGCAGAAATTTCTACATCCTTCCACCGGGCAGCGCAGCAGGTATCGCACCACTACACTAGATGTGTATTTGGGCATCATTAAAGTACTCTTTAAATTCTACAGTCTTTAAATGTGGCAGAGCCAGTCCCCCTCTTGTCCTAGATAGCTGCAACGTAGTGTAATGTTATCGTTGTCCTTCCCAATCTTAAGTTTATCCCATTAGTGGAACTGGGTTTGTGGTACATCTATTGGTAGAGATAGAAAGAGATATAAGAGATGTGGTAGTGTATTAATTTTTGCAACACTTCTTTAGAGAGAGCCTTATGGATGGGTGGACCGCCTTTCAATGTCATTCCTCATGCTGGTGTCTGTGTTTATAATTACTTTGATATAGTTTTGTTGGGTTTTTAGTTATATTTACTCCTAAATATTTGAGCTACTTTGCTTCCCATGTTATTCTCCACTCCCTCAGGCCTTTATTCTATAGCCAGAGCACAGACCAAATCTATCAAATATCCTTTGGGGTGGAGAGGACAGGAAAGAGAGACCAACAGGAGCCACAACTTTTATCCAGGAAGACTGGTTGAGAGAGGAGAAACACGTTAAATGACAATGTTAATAAGAGCCCAGTGCATCATGGGACGTCCCTCAGCAGTCTAAATTAGAAGCTCACTGTTTCTGTTTCTGCAGACACAAAAAGAACCGACAGGCTGCCAATGACCTGCTGATGAAGCTCAAGGACAACAGAGACCTGCAGAAGTTCCTGCAGGACTGCCAGGAGGTATATTAGACCACTAAACATGGAGCAGTTCACAGGACAGGGTGCAGTCCTTCATTGGTCATTTACTGGTTTTGTCTCCTCAGCTGACCCTGTGGATCAATGAGAAGATGCTGACAGCTCAGGACATGTCATACGACGAGGCCAGGAACCTCCACAGCAAGTGGCTGAAACACCAGGCCTTCATGGCTGAGCTGCAGTCCAACAAGGAGTGGCTGGACAAGATCAATAAGGTGAGGAGGGGAGAAACCAAACCCCAGATACTCAAAACCCTGATTTCTGTTTAAATTCTGATCCTCTGTTTCAGGATGGCCAGACGCTGATGGCAGAGAAACCAGACACAGAAGCCATGGTGAAAAACAAGCTAACGTCCTTGAAGACTATGTGGGAGGTCCTGGAGTCCACTACCCAGACCAAAGCCAAGTGTCTGTTTGACGCCAACAAGGCCGAGCTCTTCACACAGAGCTGCGCTGACCTCGACAAATGGCTGATCGGCCTGGACGGACAGCTGCAGTCAGATGACTACGGCAAAGACCTGACCTCCGTCAACATCCTGCTGAAGAAGCAGCAGGTGATGAATGGGGGTGGGGGTAATGAGGACATCTAGTGGTCAGTTCTGTTTTTCTCTTCCAGTCTGAGCCGTCTCCTGTCATCCTTCTGTAGATGCTGGAGAACCAGGTGGAGGTGCGTCAGAAGGAGGTGGAGGAGCTGCAGAGTCAGTCTCAGGCTCTCAGCCAGGAGGGGAAAGGCTCTGAGGAGGTGGATGGCCAGAGGATCAACGTGGAGAAAAAATTCCAGGCCCTCCAAGAACCGCTAAAAATGAGACGAGAAAACCTTATGGCTTCGCGCGAGATCCACCAGTTCAACCGAGATGTGGAGGATGAAATCGTGAGTAGATCATCTACATGTTTCACTGAAACAAGTTAATTTGTTAAAGAGCTGAAAAAGAAAGTGGGACCAGAAACGAGAGAGGAGGAAGTTTTAGGTTTCCAGTAAACTGGAACAGGAATGGTATAAAGCGTTTAACAAGCGCTATGTGTCTCCAGCTGTGGGTGGAGGAGAGGATGCCTCTGGCCACGTCCACTGACCACGGACACAACCTGCAGACCGTACAACTGCTCATCAAGAAGAATCAGGTACATTTCCCCTCATTAAATCTCTCTGGAAAAGGTTTGTAAAATAGGAAACTCAGGTTCTAACTCAGCTCTCCTCTGATGTCCTCAGACTCTGCAGAAAGAGATCCAGGGACACCAGCCTCGCTATGACGACATCTTCGAGCGCAGCCAACACATCCTAAGGGAGGGCAGCCCCACAGCCGAGCTGATCCGCCAGCGGCTCGCCGACCTTCAGTCACTGTGGGACAAAATCCAGAAGGAGACAGAGAATCGCCACGTCCGACTCAGCGAGGCCCGCGAGGCCCAGCAGTACTACTTCGATGCTGCCGAGGCCGAGGCCTGGATGAGCGAGCAGGAGCTCTACATGATGTCAGAGGAGAAGGCAAAGGTGAGGAGGAGGAGGGGGAAGAGGAGGAAGGAGAAAGAGGAAGAGAAGGAGGAGGAGGGGAAGGAGCAAGAGGATGCGGAAGAGGCGGTGTCAAGCTGGGAGTTTAGATTTGTGTTGTGTGGAGGCTAAACTTGAATCACTGCTAATAAATTTATTTCAGGAACAGATGTAGAAATGAAAGCCATCAGGATCAATCGTATTGATTGGACAGTGTTTTTCTCTAGGACGAGCAGAGCTCAGTGGCCATGCTGAAGAAGCACCAGATCCTGGAGCAAGCCATGGAGGATTACGCTGATGCCGTCCACCAGCTGTCCAGCACCAGCCGGAGCCTGGTAGCTGCAGGACACCCCGACAGGTGAGGGACAGAGGGTGAGGGGAGGATGGGATGAACCGTGTGACAGAAGGCTGGACGAAGGATGGGATGGAGGGCTGGAGGGTGTGACAGTAAATGCAGTTCAGGCCAGGGACTAGTTTCTCTGGCTGAGGGAAAGAAGAAAAGGAAGAAAAAGGCTAAAAATGTCTAGCAAAACAGAGTAGGGGGAAGGGAAACTATCAGATGAGGAGGAGGAGGATGATGATGATGGTGGGTGTCGTCTCCTCAACCTTCAGTGAGCGTATCGGGATGCGTCAGTCTCAGGTGGACAAGCTATATGCCGGGCTCAAGGACTTGGCCGAGGAACGTCGGGGGAAGCTGGACGAGCGTTTCCGGCTCTTCCAGCTCAACCGAGAGGTGGACGACTTGGAGCAGTGGATTGCTGAGAGGGAGGTAGTGGCTGGATCTCATGAACTGGGACAGGACTATGAACATGTCACGGTTAGTCCAACACACACATCCTGGAACGCTGATCTGTGAGGACATACACTGACATTAAACACTTCTTTCAGATGCTGCAGGAGCGTTTCCGGGAATTCGCCCGAGACACCGGGAACATTGGTCAGGAACGAGTGGACAGTGTCAACCGGCTGGCGGATGAGCTGATCAACTCAGGCCATGGTGACGCCGCCACCATCGCCGAATGGAAAGATGGCCTGAATGAGGCCTGGGCCGACCTGCTGGAGCTCATTGATACCCGGACGCAGATCCTCGTCGCCTCGTACGAGCTCCACAAGTTCTACCATGACGCCAAGGAGATCCTCAACCGCATCCTGGACAAACATAAGAAGCTTCCGGAAGAACTGGGCCGAGACCAGAACACGGTGGAGGCCCTGCAGAGAATGCACACCACCTTCGAGCACGACATCCAGGCTCTGGGAACCCAGGTACAAATACAGAAAACAACAAAGCAAAAACAAGTTGGGGTCATTGTTGGTTTGTACCTTGGACAAAAAGAGAACTATGAGGTGGAATAGTTTAAAAAATCAATTCCGTTTAGATTAAATCCAGTTTCGATTTATGGACTTTTTTAATACATCCCCTGATGTTTTCATCCACCTCTTTAGGTTACATTCACCTGTACACTATTTTGCAGAGTATATTACCGCTCAAATTAGCAGCTAACACTAAGACATAAATCCGATATGGTGATTTTAAAATCACATTTCCTGTAAAACAGGAAATAGGTCAGGTTCCTAGAAATGAGTCGATTCATGGAAATGAAACGATTCATGGAAATGAGTCCATTCATGTCACTGTTTCCAGCTTTGCTAGAGATGGCTTCAGATGTGCTGTTTTTATATTACATAAAACGTTTGCACAAAGACTGAGTTCAGCAGCTTCCCGTGAAGATTCCAGTTATACAGTTTCCCATTTTAAGGTCTGAATTCATGGCTTATGTCTGTAGGTAAATGCTTCACATTGTGTCAGTGTTTCTTTCCATTTTTCATTCTTCACAGTAAATTTGCCAGCAAAGACTCCTGTAAATCTGCCCCTGATGCTTTGGCTGACTTTAACTTGAAGGTTTTTCTTCCTGCTGCAGGTCCGGCAGCTTCAGGAGGACGCTGTCCGCCTGCAGTCGGCTTATGCTGGAGACAAAGCTGATGACATTCAGAAGAGAGAGGGAGAGGTGAGTGTTAGATAATGTCCTGTTTTCAGTATTTCCTCCATGTTGGTGTATGTAAAGTTAGCGGTACGCAGCACTGCTGCTAATGACGTTGCCTCCTGCATGCTGCACTGGTCAGCTATGTTTGGAAAATCATTTTCTCAGACAGATGTTATTCCAGCAATTAAAATAATTAGTTCTGAACACATTGTGAGATGTTAAGGGCATGGTCCAAACTGAGAGCACCTCAGAGTGAAGTTAATACAAATTTGAACTAAAACTGGAAAAAGTGAGGATAGGTCTCTCTGTCTAAGATGAATTTAGCTGTCCAGCTAAATGTTTGTTTTTATTGATGATCTGTGTCTGACATCCAAGAAAAAAACCGTCTGGTCTCATTGGATGAACAAAATAAAACAGACTTAGTGGAAACAGACCAGTTTAAATGGTGTTCTGATGTGACAATGTGAGGGAAAATGAACTTTGTCTAAATCCTAGACTGAAAGCTGTGGATTTGTGGTGGAAATAAAAACTCCTGTAATAATCAGCATTAAAAACCAAAAATAATAATAAATGACTTGACGTCATGAAAAGAACCAAACAGCATCAGAAATGAAAACAATGAGAGAATCGCTGCTTCTTCTCAGTCTGTGAATCAGCTGGTTGACGTTGATGCTGTTTCCTTCAGCACCACATTTACAACCACGCCGCTGCCCCTGAATGACTTCAAACTTGAGACCAACTGCTCCATGTCCTCACATTTTCGTCTAAATAACCCAGAACCAGAGCATCAGCTGTTGTTACCAGCTCCGTTCAGATGGGTTAAGCTTTCTCTCCACCACACTGATTCCAGGATGGAGCTGGAACACCGGATTCTGCTTCTCTGGACTTAGTTGAGGGACCCGGTCTGATCCTGGATGAAGACCTCAGATGTGGCCTGTGTTTATTTATGCCAGTAATCTGGATTTAATGATGAATTTCCAGCAGTAGGACCCAGAGAGGAAATGATCCTTATCTAATAGCTGATTGGATTACATGCTCCAATCAACTTTGCTCTGTAAACAGAGATTATGGCCTTTTAATAGGGCGGCACGATTCAGAGAAAAATGTGAATTATGATTTTTTTGCTTAGAGTTGAGATCACAATTCTCTGGCACGATTTTTTTCATGAAATGTTTTTTTGCACTGAACTTTAACAAAACAAAAAAAGACATTGAAATGGTTTTCAGGTACGGCAGAGTCAAACACACAGCAGGCCAAAAAGAAAAAAACTGGAACAAGTTGAAGTCCGGACCGGTTTGATGTTGATTAAAAACCTTTTAAAATCACCTTTATGCACATTGAACCTGGAACTAATGGAGCCTGCTAGTTCTTGCCTATAAAAGAACATTAATCATTAAATAAATTCAAAAGTGTTAAAATATATTGCATTTATTTCTTATGGCTCTATATGCATTTTTTGTTGGAGTAATTTAATTGAAAACATTTTCTACAGACCAACAACCAAAAATAATTTCCTCATTTGAAAAGTCAAATACCGTTATAGCAAAAAATTAAACTGCACTGAAGTCAGTTTTCTACAGGAATATATTACATTTATAAATATATTACACACACACATTTTATATATGATATATATCATCCAGAGGAGGGACAGAGTATTTCGGTGTATATGTATACACAGAAATATAATATAATATGCATTGTACAGGGTTCCGGTTATTGACATCTGTTTGTTTCCTGTTTCTACGGCTTCATCGTGCGATGCTTTGTGGTGACGTTTAATGTGATGGTAGAGGTTTGTGGTGCTGCAACCAGGGAAAAACCCACTTTACTATTCAGCTCATGCTGTTTGTCATCATCTGGCTTAAATCCTGAATACTTCCACACCGCTGCCGAATGCCAGTTCGGTTGGGGTGAGGGGGGGACTCTTGCCACTACCAATTTGTTTCCGTCGCCATGCATTTAAATCTCCTTCCCACAGTATTTCCTCCACTTTCACTCTTGCTCACTCCTTCCAAACACTCGACTGCAGACGGCTTCCTCCACTGAATCACGTGTTGTAACGGCGCTTTGCCATTGGTTGAGGAGGCAACAACAGTGCTGCGTTTGGGTGCGCTTCATTAGGAGGAAATAGTAGCGTTTGTGATGCAGCTCGTGATAGAAAATGCTTTAGAATCATCGTGTGTAGAAATGAGATGTGTATGTGTGAATCGAGATTGTGAGTTTTTAAGGATTTATCGAGCAGCCTTACCTGCCATCTAATGGTTTATTAAACCATTAGATCCAAAATATATGAAAATGCTTTGAAATCATCTAAAAGATGTGGACTCGAGTCCCTTTGTTGAGATGCATATCTAGTTTTCAGCTACCTTCAGGTACCAGAAGAGGTCTTCCTCCAACCTGTCCAGCTCTGTTGTTATACCGATGCCATGTGTGTCTTTATTTCTTTGTTTCTGCTGACAGACTTGAAGGCTGTTTTTTGCTCTGATTCGTTAAGCTGACCGTCTGAAACGGGGCTGAGCAGAAGGCAGTGTTGACCTGTGTTGTTGATGTGTTTTGACCATTCCCTGTTTGTCCGTTTCTCTGCATCCTCCCTGTCCACCCAGAAGAGAAAGCGAGAGGTGAGACTCCGCTTCCAGTAACATTGGCTTTGCATCAGTCTTCATTTTGGCTGCAGTTTCAGACTTTCTTTGAATGTTTCGACTAAAATGTTGGTGAGCTTTAGAAACATTTTAGTCTGGCTGAGTGTTGACTACCGACCTGCTGATCTGACCGGGAGGATTTTATCCTTCTCAGATCCATGTATGGCTGCATATTGACAGTTTTTCTGATTGACAGCTGTGCGCTCCATCCATTGTCACCTCTGAGAAGGAAAACATGCTTCTAGTGAAAAGATGAAATTACTTCTTTGTAGCTCAGTTTCTGCTTTTGGAAGCTGACTTTTAAATGAAGGTGCCACTCACTCGTCTGTAGTGAATCCTGCAAACTGTGAACTTAAAATGACCAAACAGAGAAGCAAACTGGGAAAAGTCCTCATAATGGACTAAAACATTCAATAATTTGAGCAAAAGATTAAATTCTTTCCACCTGACGAGTTACTGTTCGTTAGAGCTGATGAGCATATCGGGATGTGAAAGAAGGTTCTGGATGTGTTTGTGAACATCGGAGCAGAACCCACTGCTCTGCAGAAAGTCAGCTTTACAAAATAAGTCCTAAAAATAATCACAGCAGACTTTATTTTAGCCTCTCAGACTCCACTGAGCTGTGAATGTTGTGTCACTGGAATTTTTTAGGTTTTGTGTTTGAGGGGTGATCATCAGCAAATGGTGGCGCGCAGCAGCTTCTCGAGCTCCTGGAGTGAGGCTCCCCGCTAGTACACTTTTGGTTGGTCCTGAGGCCAACCTTATTGATTATGCTTATGTTAATAAGCGTAAAAAGTACAGCCAAACCAAACTTATAAAGATAAGGGTTGGTTCGGCCATGAGCACAACATTATGAATCAAGGCCCTGCTGGGGAGACTGCAGATTCAGAGGACCCAGAAATGGCGCTGGGACGCCCGTTGGATGAAAGGCAAGAGGAAGGGGTGTGCACGGAGGCAGAAGAGGGGAAAACGGGGCGGACTGTTAGCCAGGCTGAAGGCTAATACCGGGAGAACACAGATCCCATCTTTGTTCTTGTCCAATGTCCGCTCCCTGGACAATAAGCTGGATCTACTCAGACTGAGGTTGGGGTCTTACCGTGAAATGAGGAACTGCGCGGTGCTTTGTCTAACGGAGACCTGGTTGAATGACAAAATGCCGGACACGGCCTTTCAGATCAATGGTCAGCTTCTCTTCCGGGCGAATCACAACCAGCAGTCGGGGAAAACCCGTGGGGGATTATGCGTCTACATGAATAAAGGTTGGTGCACAAATTGTACTCTGGTAAACAGCCACTGCTCAGAGGCGATAGAGCATATGACTGTTAAATGCTGGCCACACTATCTGCCTCGAGAGTTTATAGCGGTGTTCGTTATGGTTGTTTATATTCCACCAAGTGCTAAGGCTAAGGAAGGGCTAAAAGAGCTTCATAATAACATCAGCTTGCTCCAACATAAACACCCGGAGGCGTTTTACGTGGTTGTGTGGGACTTCAATCATGTAAACCTGACAGACACCTTACCTAAGTTTTATCAGCAGGTCACCATTCCGACACGGGGGAATAACACGCTGGACAGTGTTTATACCAACATATGGGACACATACACAGAACGTCCCCCAACCCCACCTGGGCTTCTCTGACCATATTTTTATCATGTTGGTCCCTGCCTACCGTCCTCCACTCAAATGTCACATACCGAGACAGAGGACCATCACAGTGTGGCCCAGTGATGATGCTGTCCCCACATTGCAGGACTGCTTTCAGCGCACGAACGGGCAGATTTTCAGGGATGCAGCGCTCTGTGTAGTGGACCTGGAGGACTATACATCCGCTGTCCTCGGATAAATCAGGAAGTGCATGGAGGACATCACCAGCACCAGGAGAAAAACAGAACATCCGAACCAGAAATCCTGGTTGAATGTGGAGGTCCAGTCTCTGCTGAAAGCCAGGGATGCAGCGTTCAGGTCTGGTGACAGACCGGCACTCAGAGCGGCCAGAAGACAGCTGATTGCGGGTCTTAGGAGAGCCAAGGCCGCATACGCCTGGAGGATCCAGGAACACTTTATGTGCAATGATCCCAGGAGTATCTGGAGGGACATAAAGTGTATCACAGACTATGGTACCAAAAATGCACAGTGCCCCGGGGACCCTTCTCTACCTGACACATTAAACAGCTTCTATGCCCGCTTTGAGGATCCAAACATCCCTACCAGCACCAGATTCATCCCTCCACCAGGAGAGGAACCCCTAGGGTGACTGCAGCAGAGGTGAGGAGGACCCTTCAGAGGATCAACCCATGCAAAGCTGCCGGACCTGATAACATCCCCGGGCGGGTACTGAGGGGCTGTGCGGACCAGCTCACCGAGGTGTTGACAGACATTTTTAAAATCTCTCTGCTACAGGCGGTGGGCCCCACCTGCTTAAAGACTGCCACAATTATTCCCATCCCTAAATCATCCACAGTGACAGGCCTGAAGGACTACTGGCCGGTGGCTCTCACCCCGATAGTCATGAAGTGCTTCAAGAGAGTGGTCATAGCCCATATAAAAGACTGTATCGACGTGACTGTGGACCTGCATCAATATGCATACAGGAGAAATAGATCCACAGAGGACGCTATTTTTTCTGTGGTTCACTCAGTTCTCACCCACTTAGAGAATAAAGACTCTTACGTCTGCCTGCTCTTTGTGGATTTTACCTCGCCGCTTAATAAAATTATACATCAGACCCTGGTACAGAAGCTTGCAACACTCGGACTGAGCTTCACCCTGTGTAACTGGGTCCTGGACTTTCTAACAGACAGACCGCAGTCTGTGAGGATCCATGACGTCTCCTCCTCCTCCATCACCCTCAGCATCAGCTCTCCCCAGGGCGGTGTGCTGAGCCCCCTCCTGTTCACCCTGCTCACACATGACTGCTCGGCAAGACATCAGAGCTGTCAGGTTGTGAAGTTTGCAGACGACACAGTTGTGCTGGGACGGATCGTCAGTAATGATGAGGTTGCCTACAGGCAGGAAGTGGAAGACTTCGAGGGTTGGTGCAAAAAAAAACAACCTTAGCATCAATGTGAAAAAGACCAAGGAGATGATTGTGGACTTCAGAAGGGGTAGGCATCCCCCCCTCCCTTGTGCATTGGAGGGACTGCAGTGGAAGTGGTTTCCTGTTATAGATACTTGGGCATAAACATCTCCGACGACCGTACCTGGAGAAACAACACTTCCTGTCTGATTAAGAAGGCACATCAGCGCTTATACTTTCTTAGGAGGCTGAGGCACCCTGGGCTGGGGAGTACAATCCTGACCTCCTTTTACAGGCATGTGGTGGAGAGTGTTTTGACCTCTTGCATGACTGTATCGCCTGGCAGCTGCTTGGTGGTAGAGAAGAAGGCTTTGCAGAGAGTGGTGAAGACTGCACAGAGGACTGTGGGGTGCAGTCTACCCACCATCATCATCATGGATATTTACACCTAGAGATGCAGGAAGCGAGCCTCCTGCATCATGAAAGATCCCACTCACACTGAACATGCTCTGTTTGTCCCTCTCCCCTCATGCAGGAGACTGCGCAGTATTAAGAGCAGGTCCACCAGGCTGAGGAACAGCTTCTTTCTAGAAGCTGTGAGACTGATGAATTCAGGAGGACCCCTGTAGCCCCCCTGTCGTCCCCCACCCCCCCTGCTCACCCACCCACCTTCCCCTTTCCTCACATCCCTCCCCTAACCCGCTTCCCTCTCTGATGGACACCATGGAAACAAACACTGTCTTTATTTAATGGTATATTAGTGTCTTTTTTATTGTATATTAGTTATTGTTATAATGTTATATTTTAACTTTTAGATGTATTATTAGGAGCCTACTTTGGATCGGATCGGAGTAACTAATTTCGTCCCACCCATGTCCTTGTACTTGTGTGGAATGACAACAATAAAGAATCCTTGAATCCTTGTTAGTGTTCCTCAAAAAGCTTTATGATTTTAATATTTCTGTATGCAGATATGAACTCACTGAGAATGAATAATGAAATCATGGTTATGAGTTACCATATCCTTTTGGAATGGTGAATATAAAACCATCCTGTGGAGAAGAACAAGAGGAAAACATGACGAGCTGAAGTATTTGGATAAGTTGAGGCTGGGGAAGCAGATCAAGTCCTTGGCCACTTTTCAGCCTCAAAACAAAATGCAGTATTTCCATGAAACAGTCTGGCTCACTGACCTGCAGGTTAAAACGTTAAGAGGAACATCCAGAGACCAGGACATCCATGTGAACTGATTGTTGCTCAGCTGTTGTCATGGTGCTTCTGCAATCTGCATGAATGTATATGCATTTGTTTCCTTCATCCCATTTCTCTGTCCCAGGCTATTATGCTGCCTGCTGGAGCTAGGGGTGGGTTACCAACCCTACCCCTACCCTACACCAACCTTACCCTACCCCTAACCCTATTGCCCAAAAATGATATTGATGTCTTCGGCCAAACAAGTCACAGCCTCAGTAAAATCCTTCCATCATTTGCCCGACCTGATATAAGGTGTACAGCAAAATAAAGACTTGCTTGTAGCATATACAGGTGGTCGTCATGAAATGAGAATATCATGAAACGTTGGTTTGTTTCAGTAATTCCATTCAAAAAGTGAAACTTGTATAATGTAGACCTTCATTCCTCACAGGCTGACATATTTAAATGTTTATTTCTGTTAATATTGGTGATTATAACTCACAACTAATGAAAACCCCATATTCAATATCCCAGAGAATTTGAATATTATTTAAGACCGACACAAAACAAGGATTTCTAGAAATGTTGGCCAACTGAAAAGTATGAACATGAAAAGTATGAACATGTAAAGTATGAGCATGTACAGCACTCAGTACTTAGTTGTGTCTCTTTTTGCCTGAATTCCTGCAGCATGTGGCTTGGCATGGAGTCCATCAGTCTGTAGCTCTGCTCAGGTGTTATGAGCCCAGGTTGCTCTGATAGTGGCCTTCATCTCTTCTGTATCGTTGGGTCTGGTGTATCTCATCTTCCTCTTCACAATAGCCCATAGATGTTCTACGGGGTTCAGGTCAGGCCAGTTTGCTGGCCAGTTAAGAACAGGGATACCATGGTCCTTAAACCAGGTCCTGGTAGCTTTGGTACTGTGTGCAGGTGCCAAGTCCTGTTGGAAAATTAAATCTGCTTCTCCATAAAGTTGGTCAACGGCAGGAAACAGGAAGTGCTCTAAAACTTCCTGCAAGACGACTGCGTTGACCATGGACCTAAGAAAACACAGTGGACCAACACGAGCAGATGACATGATGCCCAAACCATCACTGACTGGAAACTTTACTTTAAACTTTAAACTTTACCACCTCAACAACATGGATTCTCTCCTCTTCCTCCAGACTCTGGGACCTTGATTTCCAAAGGACTTCAACATTTCCTTCATCAGAGAACATAAGTTTGGACCACTCAGCAGCAGTCCAGTCCATTTTGTCTTTAGTCCAGGCGAGACGCATCTGTCTCTTGTTCAAGAGTGGCTTGACACCAGGAAAGCGACCTCTGAAACCATGTCTTGATACGTCTGTGCTGGTGGTTCCTGAAGCACCGACTCCAGCTGCAGTCCACTCTTTGTGAATCTCCCCCACATGTTTGAATGTATTTCTTTCCACAATCCTCTCCAGGGTGTGGTTATCCCTACTGCTTGTACACTTTTTTCTACGCATCTTTTACTTCCCTTCTTCTCCATTAATGTTCTTGGACACAGAGCTCTGTGAACATCCAGCCTCTTTAACATCGACCTTTGTGTCTTCCCTCCTTGTTCAAGGTGTTGATGCTTGTCTTTTGGACAACTGTCAGGTCAGCAGTTGTCCCCATGATTGTGTAGCCATCAGAACTAAACTAAGACCATTTGAAGGCCTTTGCAGGTGCTTTGAGTTAATTAGCTGATTAGAGTGGGGCACCAGGTATCTTCGATATTGAACCTTTCCACAATATTCTAATTTTCTGGGATATTCAATTTGGGGATTTCATTTGTTGTCAGTTATAATCATCAAAATTAACAGAAATAAACATTTGAAATATGTCAGTCTGTGAAGAATGAATGTCTACATTATACAAGTTTCACTTTTTTTTTAAAGGAGTTACTGAAATAAACTAACTTTTCATGATATTCTCATTTTATGAGGAGCACGTGTGTGTGTGCGTGTGTGTATGTATGTGTGTATATATATATATATATATATATATATACATTAGATATATAAACTGAAATATTCCCTCCTTTGAATGATTTCTTTGCTGTATTATATTTAAAAAACACCAGTAAATGAACATGGAAATGTATTCAAATTAGTAAATATGTTCTTAAAATAGCTTATCCAAATGTTTTTAATGCTAACCAAAATCCATTTGGACCCATAGAGAAATTTAAAATACTAAAACTGAAGTCCACATCATTTATTCCTGTAGGTCGGTATACTGCAGGATAACCACCTGTCCTGCAGGTTTTAGACGTTTCCCTGCAGCAACACACCTGATCCCCATCACACCGGATCTACATCACACCTATCCCCATCACAGTGGATTTATATCACACCTGATCCCCATTACACCTGATCCCCATCACAGCTTTTTTTAAAAGTAATGACCCATGAATAATCTAACTCAGGTGTACTGCAACAGGTAAACATGTAAAATCTGCCAGACAGGTGGCTCCACAGGTCCAGTTGGCGATCCTGCACTAGTGCATCAGAAAGATCTAAATATTTTTAAGGGGCTTGAAATAACTGACAAATATTAATTTTCAACTCTTCAAATTTGGATAAAAAAAAAACTCAGTATTTTAAATGATTTAGATCCAATACTGGCAGGTCCAATAAATACTCCTACATTCCCAAACCAGTAACAGCTGGACTTTTCTAATACAGTAACCCAGTAAAACCATGTTATTTACAACGGGTCTGAGCCCAGTTTGGTCCCAGTTTAACCTCATTCTGGTGTTTACAGCGGGTCTGGTACCAGTTTAGTCCCAGGTTAACCTCATCGTGGTGTTACAGCGGGTTTGAGCCCAGTTTGGTCCCAGTTTAACCTCATTACTGTGTTTACAGCAGGTCTGGTCCCAGTTTGGTCCCAGTTTAACCTCATTCTGGTGTTTACAGCGGGTCTGGTACCAGTTTAGTCCCAGGTTAACCTCATCGTGGTGTTTACAGAAGGTCTGAGCCCAGTTTGGTCCCACTTTAACCTCATTGCTGTGTTTACAGCGGGTCTGAGCCCAGTTTGGTCCCAGTTTAACCTCATTCTGGTGTTTACAGCAGGTCTGGTCTCAGTTTGGTCCCAGTTTAACCTTATTCTGGTGTTTACAGCGGGTCTGAGCCCAGTTTGGTCCCAGTTTAACCTCATTGCTGTGTTTACAGCAGGTCTGGTCCCAGTTTGGTCCCTGTTTTAGCTCATTACTGTTTACAGGAGGTCTGGTCTCAGTTTGGTCCCAGTTTAACCTCATCATGGTGTTTACAGCGGGCCTGGTCCCAGTTTAAAGGGATCATGGCAGTCAGCTGTTTATGGAAACTGTTCAGTAAATGTCTCGTTCTTCTTCTGAACAGTGGAGCCAGTCTGATGAGTTAACACTATTTTTTTTAAAAAGGTAGCAACAAACCAACTTTACACCGCTATAGCTCTAAGCTTGTTGCTAACGTAGATGGTAACATTAACTTTAAATTACAGTTACTAACTAAGGTGGATGAAGGTGGATGTGGTGGATCCAGCCACAGAAGTTGCAGTTTGCTGGTCCTATATTGGTCCCTCTTTAATAAGTTCTTAAAAGTTAAGCGGTGCTGAAGCAACAGCTTCACCCGCGCTGTTGGTCAGAGGTTTGATCGCAGACACGACAGTGTGACGTTACATCTAGCAAAATGACAGCTGACAACACAGTCAGTATAGAAGAGATTGATCTGTCTCCAATAAGAGCTCAAAAGTATGAATTTGTCACTACTCCTGCTTTGAAAAAGAGTTGCTATGAGGGCCTAAGAGTCCTCTCAAAATATAGCCACAGAGTTGCTAGGTTGGCAGCATTAAGGTAAAACGGTGTCGGGTCTACTTCCGGTATTTGGCCAAATTCACCATCAGGTGCAGCAGAAGTGTGCTTTAGGAACATGTGAATCACTGTTTATTTTTTGTTTGAAGCCGAAATCAACATTCTATTTATTTTACAGCTGCAATCTGCTGTGGTCCGCCATGTTTCCTTGTTTAGCAGAGCGACACAGTGCTGTGTTAAATAATGTCATCAGGCCAGAAACGTGTGATCATGTGATATTGCGATATTACATTTTCTGCTGGTGTTAAAAACTCTACCGGTATTACCATGAACTATATAATATTGCACACACCTAGGTGCAGCTTGTTCATTAATGCTGCATTTAAAGAGATGGAAACAGCCGCTATGAAGTTAAGAAGTGTGATCTGATGTTGAACTTCGTTCATCCTCTCAGGGGCTCAGCCAGCTGTTTTTATCCTGGAAATGCATCTGAACCCTTCTGTGTGTGGTCCTCCTCCAGGTCCTGGAAGCCTGGAAGAACCTGCTGGAGGCGGTGGAGGGCCGACGGGTGAAGCTTGCAGACACTGGGGATAAGTTCCGCTTTTTCAGCATGGTGCGCGACCTGATGCTGTGGATGGAGGATGTCATTCGCCTGATCGAGGCCCAGGAGAAACCCAGGTAGGAGAGAATAGCTGTTAGGTTTATATCAGCGAGACCGGCCAGTGTCAGTTGGGCTCAGAAAGGGTTTTTGGTGGTAAAGAAAGACTCCATCATTGGTTCAAGGGAACATTTTGATTAAACCTGTCTGCAAGGGTTTCGCCAGCCATCTGAGACTTTTCCACACAATGATTCAGTTTTCAGGCTCAACTTCTGAACCGATGGCAGTAGAGGGAAGGTGAAAAAACCTTGTTTCAATCAGGTGTGGTTCAACGTCCAAACTGGACAACTTGCTGGCCTCAAGATTACTGCCAACATTGGCCATCAATCGTTTCTAAACAAAAACTCCTTTAAAATGAATTCACTGATTGTTAATGTGAGTTAATGTGACTAACGTTCAACAATAGGAGTGATTTTTTTTATTAAAGAAATATATATATTTTTTTTATTTTAATTTTTTTAACTAAAAATAGGAAAACACAAAATTCCCTGGAGACTTGAGTATTTGGAAAATGGGCCCCCTATTCAGCATCTACATGTGGAGTTTTTTTTTTCATATCTCACATGGCTATACACAAGCAGCACAAAAATATACAAAAACAAATCAAAAGCACATCTTAAAGCACAACCATGCTTGAAAAGGAGCAGGAAGAAGAAAACTTATAATACCTGCCCCTTTTTAAAAACATAATACACCAGTAAATAATTTATCAGTTACCTAACAATACTTAATAGAAATACTCATATTTTACATAATAGCCATCATTCAGCAAATTCATACACTTTAATTATATATATATATATATATATATATATATATATATATATATATATATATATATATATATGTGTGTGTGTACATACATATACATACACACGTACACACACATGTATACATCAAAGTGCTTCTGTCCTATATTTATGTAGTATATGATTTTTCAAAATACTTTTAAGTTTATTAGGAGTTTGACAATTTCATTTCATCACTTAAAGTGTTCCATAGCTTGACTCCTTTAGTTGTAATACAATGATATTTTGTTTTCGTTCTTACCATATAGATGTTTTTAGCATGCTTGTACCTCGTAGTGCATATGTACATTCCTTTATCTGAAACAACCCCTGGACACTTTGTGGTACTTTTGGATGAATTACTAAGTACATGAATTGTATTATTTCAAAGACAACTAGATCTTTAAATTTGAGTGCTTTCAGATTGACAGAGTTGGTTTGTGGGTTGTCTGTACTGAGCATTGCAAACAATTCTTATTGCTTTTTTCTGAATAATATATATGAGTTCTGTATTTGTTTGTATGTGCTCCTCCAAAGTTCCATACAATAAGTCAGGTATGGGAGTATGAAGGAGAAGTACAAAGTATATAATGAGGTTGAATTTATAAGATTTTTGGCTCTAAGTAATATTGCAATTGATTTGGATATATTTGACTTGTTGTAGCTAATATGTGATTTCAAATTTAATTTATCATCAATTATTCCTCCAAGAAACTTGACAGCTGTTACTATTTCTATTTTGTTTATTCTCAGTTACTTGTTTGAGTTAATTTGACGATTTCCAAAAATCTCTTCAATATTGAGACTCCTCTTTCCACTGTATCCAGGAGCAGTTGCAGATTCTCCCCACTACAAAATAAATTTGTGTTGTCTGCAAATAATATGGGTTTCAGGTTTTTACATGATGCATTTAAATTATTTATATACAAAATAAACAGAAAAGGGCCCAGTACTGAGCCCTGGGGGGACCCCACAGGTAAGATTCTGTGTTTCAGACTTTACTTCTTGTAGTTGTACATATTGTGTTCTGTCCTGTAAATAACTTCTAATCCAGTTTTGTGCTGTCCCTCTAATTCTATATTTTTGTAATTTTTTAAGTAATAGTTCATGGTCCAGTCTAGTAAGGAATATTTTCTCCAGTATTTTTGACAGTTGTGGCAACAATGAAATGGGCCTGTAACTTGATAGCACCTGTTTGTCACCTGTTTTATAAATGGGTATAACTTTAGCTAATTTCATTTTCTGGGAAAATTGTCCTGTTTTCAGGGACTGATTACAGATATGTGTGAAAGGTTTGACAATGTATTCAATTATATCTTTAATCGGTTACATGTAAACTCTATCACAGTCACAGATAGAGACAGAGGTGGTGATTTTGAGGAAAATCCCGTATAAAAGAGAGAATTTGTTTAACTTCCGCAGAACAAGCACTGATTTCAGTCAGGGTTGGTCCAGTCAGTTTGGTGAGTTACTGCTTGGGTTTCTGTCTTGGTTTTGGGTTATTGTTTACATTGCTGGTGTGGGGCTCTGTCGTTAGCACCTTCTCTCTACAACCAGTTGAGGCCATGACGCGGGTCACACCCACTGTGTACTGCTCAGGTAAAGCAGATAGAGGCGGTTT
The DNA here is from genome assembly GCF_017639745.1 of Melanotaenia boesemani. NCBI lineage: Eukaryota > Metazoa > Chordata > Actinopteri > Atheriniformes > Melanotaeniidae > Melanotaenia > Melanotaenia boesemani. The sequence goes on from NC_055697.1 coordinate 34,666,961, forward strand.
CAGCCGGTTGCAATCAAGCAAAGTGAGCTCAGCTGTGTCAGCTCCAGGTACTTTACCACACATGGTGCGCTGAAGCGTCAGTGAGGCATCAGCCATTGTGTCGGCCCACGTCGGGTTAAGACCACAAAGGGTAAAGACCTGCGAGTCTACTTGCGCGAGTCCACCAAGCAAGGGCACAAGCTTAAACCTCCTCACTACTATATTAACACACAATGTGCTTCGAACCCATCCCTGTCAGACATGGTACAGACCAAGACGTGTCACTCATAGACTCTGCAATCCACAAAACCTGTCCTTTCCAATGGCATGCACGTCAGCCACACCCTCTGTTACCTTCGGTCTCTGGAACTGTCAGTCTGCAGTGAACAAAACAGAATTTATCAGTTCATTGATAAATGTCTCAGACATTCAGGTCCTAGTCCTGACTGAAACCTGATCCGCCCAGAAAACACAGCTAGACCAGCTGCCCTTTCTGTCAATGCAGAATTTACCCAAACACCTCGCTCAGCTGGACGAGGAGGTGGAACGGGCTTTCTTATTTCTAAAAAGTGGAACTTTACCTCTCTGTCCTATGGCTACCTGCTCATCACCTGAGTAAAGGTCTCTACACCCATCACTGCATACATTCTGGTCATTTACCGCCTCCGGGTGGCAGTATAGATGAGTTTGTCTCTGAAATGGACATGATTCTCTCTGACATTCCTGATGATGACACACCACTAATTATCATGGGAGACATGAACATTCACATTGAAAAACCACAGCGACTGACTTTCTAGCTCTCATCTACTCTTTCAATTTCAAACTGGTTCAGACTCCTCCAACACACAAAGCTGGTAATACTCTTGACTTGGCACTGACCAGAAACTGCTTCACAGCCGACCTGTCCGTCACCCCGCTGCACCTCTCAGACCACTTCCTGGTTAAATTCTCTGTCTTCCTTCCTCATGTCACTCAAGCTGCTCCAAAAATGGCATCCTACCGCAGAAACTTGAGATCCCTCAGACCTACACAGCTGTCTGATGAGGTTTACTCTACCCTCCCTTCCCACTCAGACTTCTCCTTACTGTCTGTTAATGAGGCTACAGAAACACTCTGCTCCTCTCTCGCCTCCTCTCTGGACAAACTCTGTCCTCTGGTGTCAAAACCAGGTTCTAAGGGAGCACAGAGCCGGACTCAGGGCTGCAGAAAGAAAGTGGGGCAAATCAAAAGAGCACACTGACTTGTCTGAGTAGCAGCAAAAACCTGAAACTTTCACATCCAGCCTAAAGGCGGCCAAGATAGCCTTTTATCAGAACAAGATCCACAATGCTCCCAACACACGACATGTTCATGGTGTTTAACTCTCTTCTATCTCCACCACCTGCTCAGCCTCCCACTGTGCTGACTGCAGAAATGTTTGCTTCCTACTTCACTGAAAAGGTCGCTACCATCAGTAACCAATTCACTGAGCCTGACCAACTCAGCCTTACTAAACCAGCTACTGGTGCCTCACTCTGCTCCTTCCGCTCTCTAAATGAGGACCAAGTCTCTAAACTTCTAGTCGACTCAAAACCCACGACCTGTCCTCTTGGTCCTGTTCCCTCTGACATCCTGCAGAGCATTTTACCTACAATCAAACCTGCAGTAACTCATATTATCACCTCCTCTCTTAAATCCGGTGTCTTTCCCTCTGCCTTCAAGCAAGCTCGGGTTCCCCCACTGCTGAAGAAACCCACACTCAACCCAGCCCAGGTTGGAAACTACCAGCCGGTCTCACTGCTTCCATTCATGTCTAAACTACTAGAGCGTGCCATCTTCAGTCAGGTCTCACAGTTCCTCCAAGACAACAATCTGTTAGATCCATATCAGTCTGGCTATAGGCAAGGCCGCTCTACTGAAACTGCTCTCATGTCAGTTACTGATTCCCTACGGGTTGTCAGATCCGCTGGTCAATCCTCAGTCCTTATACTGCTGGACCTGTCTGCTGCCTTTGACACGGTCAACCATCATATACTGTTCTCCACACTCTCGGAGCTTGGCATCTCAGGATCTGTCTTCTCGTGGTTTACGTCCTACCTCACAGGAAGATCCTTCAGAGTGTCTTGGTGGGGGGCGTGTCCAGATCACATGGGCTATCAACAGGGGTGCCTCAGGGCTCTGTGCTTGGCCCGCTTTTCTTTTCACTATACACCTCCTCACTCGGTGCATCATTAGCTCTAATGGTTTCTCCTACCACTGCTATGCAGATGACACTCAGCTTTTCCTTTCTTTCCCACCTGACGACACAACCGTCTCAATGTGAATATCAGCATGTTGCTGATATCTCCACATGGATGAAGGATCGCCACCTTCAGCTAAATCTGTCCAAGACCGAGCTTATTGTCTTTCCAGCCAATCCTTCCTTACCGCCACAGGTAAGCGTGCAGCTTGAATCCATCACGCTTGTGCCTACGTCTTCTACCAGGAATCTTGGTGTCATGGTAGACAACCAGCTGACCTTTAAGAACCATGTTGCCTCGGTTTCCCGGTCTTGCCGATTTGCTCTCTACAACATCAGTAGGATCAGACCCTACCTGACTGAACACACGGCCCAGCTCTTGGTCCAGGCTCTGGTCATTTCACGCATTGGCTAATGCAATTCCTTACTGGCTGGCCTGCCTGCATGCTCAGTTAAACCTCTGCTGATGATCCAGAATGCAGCAGCACGTCTGGTCTTTAACCAGCCCAAAAGAGCTCATGTCACTCCGCTGCTAATCGCTCTCCACTGGCTTCCAGTTGCAGAGCATCAGATTCAAAGCTCTGCTTCTGGCTTACAAAACAATAACCCAAACGGCTCCAGTCTACTTCCACTCCTTAATCCAGAGCTATACTACATTTAACCAGATAGAAAAAACCCCATTGAGATCATGATCTCTTTCACAAGGGTGACCTGGCCAAGAGGTCTGCAACACGTCATAAACAGAAAAACAAAACAGTATGAGAACCAAAACAAAGAAACAAAACAAAATTAAAACATGCAATATCACCAAAGCAATAGCATTTTCAACATAGAGTGCGTGTACTATCCAAGCAATTCAACAACAGACAGCGAATTAAAATTTATAACACAGGCACTGTCCAATAGTCGCACTCTGTCTGTCCTTTAATATGACAGCACCAGGGTCCAACTGGACTCCAGCAGTCTGACTTTCACTTAATTATGACGTCCCATCTTGTTTGAATTCTTCTTGTGTTGTTCTTACTCTCAAATGTAAGTTGCTTTGGATAAAAGCGTCTGCTAAATGACTGTAGAATAGAATAGAATAGTCAATAGATTTTTTACTTTTAAGTTTTCTGACAGTGTCAATAATCTCCTCTTCATCCGTTCACTTTATAAACATGGTGTCTTTAATACTTGTACTTTCCCCCTCTAGAGTCTGTTTATCTCCAGTGATTGCAATATCCTTAGCCTAATGAGGACCAACACTTACAAAAAAAGATTAAATTTATTAGCAGCTGTCTTTAAGTCGTTAATTACTGCATTGTTTTTATCCAGAAAATTGTTGGGACAGTCTGTTTTCCCACTTCTCTTTTTAGTTACCAAGGCTTCTGTACATAGTTTTGTTTAATCATCTGTTCTATATATGGGCAATTTTTTTTCGTACAAAGGTAACAGGATGGCCAAAAATTATTCATAGGCTTCATCAGCACTTTCTACATACACACTATTCCAATCCTGCTTCCTTAACTCTTCTTTAAGTTTACTAATGTCATTCTGTGTCATTTGTCTCGTTATTTTAAGGATTTTGTTGTTTTTCCTGGTCATGCTACAGTTGTGAATAATTGCAAACAAGATGATCACTAGTATCATTGATTATTAGTCCACTTTCTATTTTCCTGCCAATAACATTGGTAAATATATTATCGATAAGTGTTGCACTATGAGTTGTTATTCAGCTTGGACGCATTATGGTGGGATAAAAACCCAGACTATACATGGCATTGATGTACTCTGCTGTTATATTTTGTTCTTGTGGATTTAACAAGTCAATGTTGAAATCTCCACAAATGAAAACCTGCTTCATATTACCAATATTGTTTGTTAATTCGGATAATCTCTCCTTAAAGGTGTCAATGGAAGAACCAGATTTTCTATAGATACAGCTTACAGTTTTTCTCTATTGCCAAAACACAAAACCCAGTACTCTAAACCAAATGACCAGTTGCCTAAACACATTTAGTAAAACTCCCCCCCTTTTGCCACAACCACAAACACAATTCACCTGTAGACACTGTTCACAAAACCCATCCCCTTTTTCTCAAAACTCAAAACAAAATTTGCTGTGCTAAAACACATTTTGCATATAACTCTGCTCCAATATGCATTGTGAAGCTCATGTGATGCAAAATGCTACCCACAATCAGCAAAACTTGAACACAATGAACATACCTGGTGTCAATCAGTAAACACAACGACTCATAATTGAAAACACCTATTGCAAATGATGTGACCACACCTATATAAGTCAGTGCAGTTTGCTGAAAGTTCAAAAACAAAAATGGATGATGAAGACAGAAGAAGAGGAGTTTGTGTCAGAGGAGGGAGAGGAGTTTGTGTCAGAGGAGGCAGAGGAGTTCGTGTCAGAGGAGGCAGAGGAGCGGGCCGAGGAGGGAGAGGAGCAGGTCAAGGAGGGAGAGGAGCGGGCCGAGGAGGCAGAGGAGCGGGCCGAGGAGGGAGAGGAGCAGGTCAAGGAGGGAGAGGAGCGGGCCGAGGAGTGGGCCAAAGAGGGCGAGAAGCAGTCCAAAGAGGAGCAGGCCAAGGAGCGAGAGGAGAAGGAGGGCAAGCAAGACAACGCATTTTCATTACAGATGAAATGAGAGCAACAGTCATTGTCCACGGCATGACAATGACCGAAGCGGGACAACGAGTCCAACCAAAACATCACTCTCTGCGCTGCCATGAGTTCTAGAGGGCTTCTCCACCGGCATGCTGAACTTGGTGCCTACAACACTGAGCGTCTCCTCACCTTCCTAGGAGAGCTCAGAGATGTTTTGCATGACAATGACCACCTGAATGCTCGGCCAGCAGATCACCACGACCAGCAGATTCCTGGACCGGCTGATCTTCCCATATACGTCATCCTCTGGGACAATGTTAGCTCCCATCGCAGCATCCAGGTCAGAGAGTGGTTTAACATCAATCAGCAATTCATTAATGTGTGTCTGCCACCCTACTCTCCGTTCCTAAACCCAATAGAGGAGTTCTTCTCAGCATGGCGGTGGAAGGTCTATGACCGCCAACCTTACACTAGAGAGAACCTTCTCAGGGCTATGGACCTGGCCTGTGATGATGTGGCTGTGGAGGCGTTCCAAGGCTGGGTGCGGCATGCCAGGGCATTCTTCCCACGTTGTTTGGCTATGGACAATATTGCCTGTGACGTTGATGAGGTCCTGTGGCCCGACCCAGCCCGACGACGTGATGCCTCTCCATGATTTCGGTGTCAACATACAACATACTGTGTCAATTTTCAACGTACTGTAATAAAAGAAATCGCACCCTGAACATTGTGTTCTCAATTGTTACTGTACAGTATCTATTGTGTGTAATGGATCCTCCATGGAGTTTAGTACTCATTTTTGCATTGAGTTGTGATATTACTGCATTTTCTGCATTATGTAACTATTCCCATGAAATGCACAAATCTATAGAAAATGCCCAAAACATATTTGAGAATAAATAAGGGTTGCTCAAATGCATCCTGGCAGTTGTGAAACTGTAAAAAGAACAGTCTCACACTGTGAAAATTGTGCTTTCAATTTTTTTGGTAATGTGGTTAATGATGCTCAGTAGTGTTTCCATTTTTGCAGGCCTTGAGTGGTATTTTGGTGTCAGAGTTTGCTTTTGAGCATATGAGCAACTGTTTTGGTGTGATGGGTTTGCTTTTGAGCATATGAGCAACTGTTTTGGTGTGATGGGTTTGCTTTTGAGCATATGAGCAACTGTTTTGGTGTGATGGGTTGGTTTTGAAAAGAAACTGTGAGGTTTAGTGTACGTAGCTTTAGAAAAGTGTTTTGTGTTTAGAGTTTTGTGAAAAGTGAGGGCAGTATCGTGAAATGTGTTTAAGCAATAGAGAAAAACTGTATTACAACATTTTTTTAACTGCCCATATGTATTTCTACTGTAGCACATTCCATGATATTGTCCATCACAAATGACATATTGCAGATGAAATAACTTTGGTAACTTTTGTCTATATATAAGGCAAATCCCCTTCCCTTTGTTGCTGGTCTATTTATAAAATAGCTCTCTTATCCTGTAATCTGTACCATATCAGCTTGTTTCTCATTCAACCTGGTTTCTGATTTTGTGCCCAATTGTCGTAGACAGTATTTAATTTTTAAAAGGTTTAAATTTGGACTCCTACTGTTGAAGTGTATAATTGATATTGCATAATCAGTATTCATATTTCTTTTCATGAATTGGTCTTCTGTATAGTATTTGCATTCATTATAGGTATTGTTGTAAAAGTGATTTTCAGGGTCAACATCATTTTTAAAGTCCTGTGATTTATGATCAGTGTAACTGAAGGTTTCCAAGTTCAGTTTTTCATAATCTGGTAAATGTCCAATCATGTTTTGTTTAGTGTTGTATCAGTGACCATTATTTTGGGCAGTTTCCATTTGGATACAGTACTTCCCCCCTCAAATATGCTTAATACCTGTCCAGATCACTGATGTCTCTGATGACGTGCACTTTTGCTTCCTCTGGTGTTGATCCATTTTGTTTGATGTAAATGCATTTCGCTGTCCACGTTGCTTGAATCTTTTTAAGTTTCCTCAGCATTCGAGCTTTCTAACAATATCTGCGTTCTTTTTGGTTAAGTGCTCATTAATATACACATCAGTTCCTTTGAGTTTCCTTCCTTGTTTTAGCAGTGTAAATTTTTTCTTTTGGTTTGTAAAACGGATGATTATTGCTGGCGGGGTATTTTTATTTTTACTGGGCAGTGTATGACAGGCCTTGATGTCTTCACAGTTGATCGTAATTCCTTTACTGTCCAGAAAGTTTGCTACCTGATGCTCCAGTGATTGCTTTTCAGCCTCGGTCTCCTCGACTATTCTCCTGTCAGTGTGTTCCCCAGTATTCGCCACCACACCGGCATAGACCGATGCCTGGTTCTCAGACCGCTGATGATCAGGTCGTTCTTCCGGGAATACTGCTCCAGATCATTTACTCGTTTTTCCAATGTTTCAATTTTTTTTTGTCCCTTTCTTTAATTTATTGCTTCAGTGCCTGGATTTCAACTACCAAGTCCATTATTTATTTATTTATTTATTTATTTTTTGCTGCACTGCAATCGTTATTTCCGCAGAAAGAAAGTCCAGAGACTTTTTGATCTCCTCCACCTCCTCGGGGGACGGTGAGTTTCTCTTAGGCGCCATCACAGTTGATATAGTTTATTTAATGTTTGTTTGTCAGGATGAACATTTGGGACGGGACTTCAACTTCTGAAATGCTCCAATAAGTGTCCCAACAAAGTAAGATTTCAGCCGCTGTGGGTTGCAGCCTTTTCAGACTCTTTAATGAACATCTCCTTGTTCCTCAAGGCTCCATACTAGATCCCCTATTGTTCAGCGTCTACATGCTTCCACCAGCTGAGATCATGGAAACAAACCAAATATATGGTCATAGTTATGTTGGCGACACTCTACATTATTGTTTCACCAGGGAAATCTGATCCCAGACAAAGCTTCAGTTTGTGTCTCGGTGGATGTTCCAGAAGTTTCTTCAGGTAAATGAAGATAAATCTTCAATATTTGTCTCTGGAACCAAAGATGAGCATCTAAAAATGAGTGTCTAGCCTCAGTCAGCAATGTTAAAAGCACCGGATCATCCAGAAATCTTGGTGTTATTTTGGTCTCTGAGCTAAATTTTAACAGCCATATTAAAGCAGCAGTCAGATTCACCTTTTACCACCCGAAGAATAGATTTACAGCATGTTGGCTGGAAAACTCAAAACTGAGGGCTAATAGAAGTTTGATGATCAGCAGCTTCTCTGATCAACTTTTCTTATTTCTAAATGTATTTATTTACTTTTAGATATTTATCAGGGCCATTACTTATTCATAAACATTTTCTGATCAAGGACACTGGCTTTTGTTTCTTCTCTTCAAATTTTATTCTGGATTCTACTGTTTATTGTAGCAGCCATGTGGAACATATCCTAAAGCAGGTGAGCTCAGCTGATTGAGATTTAGAATATCACATGAAATCAATAAAAAGAAAACTGGCAAAGGCAAATTTATTTGTATAGCACATTTCATGTACAAGACAATTCAAAGTGCTTTACATAAATCATTACAGCAGGTGCAGAAAGCAAAACAAGTGCATTAAAATAAATAAATAAATAAATAAATAATTAAAGATAAAAAATGCAATTAATGAAATAAAAGCAGAAGGAATTTGCTAAAATAAAATAGATAAAATGCAAGAAATAAAGTTAAAGACAATATTAAAACATGATTCCAGCTTAAAGAACCAGATCCAGATCTGGTCTCTAAATAAAAACTAGTCCATGCAGCAGAGAACAGGTGGGTCTTTAACCTGGATCTAAATAAACTGAGTGTTTCAGCTGATCTGAGGCTTTCTGGGAGTTTGTTATTTATTTATTTATTTATTTATTTATTTGAGCGGGACAGTGCATGCCAATGAACAGACAGGCTTATATAGCATGAATGCAAACATACCAGATTATAGCAAAATGCTACTTTCCATCCGTTGTCCTGGGGATTTGGGGGAAATGGGAGAACAATGTAATAAAATATATATATATATATATATATATATATATATATATATATATATATATATATATATATATATATATATAAAACACTTAATATTTACACATGACTTATAAAAATATACAAAAATATACACATTCTTATATCTAAAACAATAGACTCACATATACAATTACCAACCCCCTACTTATCAAGGCTCAATGAACACTACATACTTATAAAACCATCCAGAGTTTTATTTATCATAAATTAAAGTTCATTTTACATGTGGGTGCATTCCTGATTCGACCAAAGCCAGCTTTTTAATTGGGTTTTAAATGAGTTATATGTTGGATACTGTCTTATTGTTTGTGGTAGATTATTCCATAGCTTTCCACCTTTGACAGATAACACACCCTGGCCAAATGAGGTACGTCTGTGTGGGATTATCACATCTCCTCTAGAGGTGGCTCTCGTTGTCCTCTGTTCACTAATGCCACAGTTAATGAAATCTCCCAGTGGTGGGGGTGCTAGAGAGTGTAGCACCTTATAAATCAGACAAGCATTTTTTAAGTCCAGACATGTGGAGCACAGAAGCTGAATGCAGCTTTTCCATGTCTGGTTCTGACTCTAGAACTGATAAGAACCTGGATCCAGATGACCTGAGGGTTCTGGTAGGTTCATACTGGGTCAAGAGGCCTCTGATGTATGTTGGTCCTAAACCATTCAGAGCTTTCTAGACCAGCAGCAGAACTTTAAAGTCTATCCTCTGACGGACCGGCAGCCAGTGTAAAGACCTCAGAGCTGGACTGATGTGGTCCACTTTCTTGGTCTTAGTGAGGACTGGAGCAGCAGAGTTCTGGATCAGCTGCAGGAGTCTGACTGATGTTTTAGGTAGAACCTGTAAAAATACTGTTACAATAATCAAGCCGACTAAAGATGGAAGCTGGACTGGTTTTTCCAGGTCCTGCTGACACATCAGATCTTTTATCCTTGATATGTTCTTAAGCTGACAGTAGGCTGACTTTGTGATTCCCTTCATGTGTTTTTCAAAGTTAAGGTCTGAGTCCATCACTAGACCCAGATTTCTGTCTGGTTGGTGGTTTTAGGTCTGAGTCCATCACTAGACCCAGATTTCTGTCTGGTTGGTGGTTTTTAGGTGTATAGACTGAAGCTCTGTGGTGACCTTTAATCGTTTCTCTTTGGCTCCAAAAACCATCACCTCAGTTTAGTTTTTGTTTAACTGGAGAAAATTCAGACACATCCAGTCATTAATCTCCTCAATACATTTACCAAGAGCCTGTACGGGGCCTCGGTCTCCTGGTGACATTGTAATATATACCTGTGTGTCATCTGCTAACTAATTTTGTTTTTCCTCATGACCTGTGCCTGCGGGAGCATGTAGATGTTAAATAGAAGAGGCCCCAGGATGGATCCTTGGGGAACTCCACATGATTTCCCTCCACATAATTTTTCTCTGTTCAGATGAAAAATTACCTATTGACACAAAGTACTTTCTGTTCTCTAAATAGGATTTAAACCAGTGCAGTACCAGAGAGGCCACCCAGTTCTCCAGTCGGGAGTAATATATTGTGGTCGACTGTATCATTTTTCCATCGCCTGACATTTTTCCATTGTCTGTATTCAAACATATGTGATTAATGACTTTGGTCAGAGCATCTCGGGGCTGTGGTGCCGTCTAAAACCTGACTGGAAGACATCGTAGCAGTTGTTTGTGTTAAAAAGTCGTTTAGCTTAATGAAAAACGGCTTTTTCAATGATCTTACTTAGAAAAGGAAGATTTGAGATCGGCCTGTAGTTGCTCATTTGTGTCTAGATTGTCCCTTTTTAGCAGGGGTTTGATTACAGCTGTTTTTAAAAGTTCTGGGAAGACGCCAGGAATTAAAAACCAGTTCACAATCTGTTACAGATCTGGCTCCAGAGTCTTTGAGACCTTTTTGAAGAAACCTGTGGGCAGGATGTCCAAGCAGCAAGAGGAGAAGTTCAGCTGACATAAGATGTCGCCCAGATCTTTGCTGTTAATGGGATTAAACTGTGTCATGGTGCTTAAACTGGTTTTCAATGGACACAGTATGTCTGTTGAACCTGCTGTTGATAAACCAAGTACTTTTCTGATATTTTGGATTTTTTCCATGAAAATTTTGGCAAAATCATTGCAGGCTTTGGTGGAAAAAAATTCAGGTGCTACTGACACAGGAGGGCCAACAATAGCGAATAAGACCCGAGCATTATGATAGTTTTTGCTAATAATTGTTAGAGAAATAGGACTTTCTTGCATTCTTCAGTTGTAGATTATAAGAGTGAAGTTTCTCTGTATACATGTCATACTGGATATAAACTGGATGCAGAACTGTGACCATGTGAAGAGTCTAGTCGTGCATATGAACCCAGGTCTTGGTCTAGTCCTGCATATGAACCCAGGTATTGGTCTGAGTCCTTCTGCATGGATTCCTGCCTCCATGCAGCGTGGAATGGATGTTACCAGCTTGTGGTCCTGTTGGGTGGAATAAAGACCAGGATGCTTCCGTCCTTCAGCTCCGTCTCATGTGTCTCATCTTCCTCTTGGCAACGCTCCATTCTATGTTTCTATGGGGTTCAGGTCTCGAGAGTCTGCTGGCCAGTCCAGCCCAGTAATCCTTGGTCCTTGAACCAGGTTCTGGTTCTTGTGGCAGTGTTGGCAGGTGCCAAGTCCTGCTGGAAAATAAAGTCTGTATCTCCACAAAGGAAGCAAGAAGAGCTCTAAGACCTCCTGGTAGACACTGCGTGGACTCTGCACTTAGTAAAGCCCAGTGGACCAGCACCAGATGACATGGCTCCCATATCACCACCCACTGTGGAAACTTCACATTGCACTTTAAGGGTCTTGAATTGTTGCCTCTCCAGTCCTCCTCCAGACTCTGGGACCTGGATTTCCACTTTAGATGCAGAACTTGCTCATCAGAAAAGAGCCCTTTGGACCACTGCTCAGCAGACCAGGAGCCTCATTTATCAAATTGAATGTATCAAAGCAAACTACAGGCGGCATCTGCGATGCAAAAGGAAATGCTGCACTTCCACTTCCAGATTTATTAAAGGGTGCACACGCACGTCCTCCACCTGTTTCTATTTATAAACTAAAATCTACTCTAAAGCGAACACACGTGAGGGAACGCCTTGCCCAGCCCACATGGTGGCTATAAATGGTCAGGTGGACACTAATAATAAATATTCATCACATCATTTCCATGAAGGCTTGGGAGGGAAAAAAAGGAATTTTTCGGAGTGTGAGACAGAGATCCTGATGGACCACGTTGGAAAAGGTAAAAATGTGTAATTGGTGGACACGGCGTGGACATTACTGGTGTCAGAAAGACAGAATAGTGGCAGCAGGTGGAGATGCTGTCATCACAGTGTCAGAAAGGAAGACATGCCAGAGTCATCAGAATGTACAGCTGGATATCTCAGTTGGTAGAACATCCGTCTGCCATGCAGGAGACCGAAGTTCGATTCCCACAGGGGTGAACAGTAACACCTTCCAGGTGGGGCCTTCAGCAAGATGCTGTGGCCCACAGTAGATCATTGTGGAGAAAAGCTGCTAGATGACAGTAATGATGCTGGTAATTTGTTTTAATGTATAAAATAAATATGTACAGATACATCTAAGATTGGTAGCAGTTTATTTGGTGGTAATTAATATTTCTTTCTAGTTCCTGGGTGTTCAGACTGGTTCAGCAGTGCTGCAGCTGTGGTCGGAGAGACTTGCAGCATCGCAGCAGCCATGTCCTCAGAGGAAGTCTGCATGTGCAGAGGGACACCACTAGTAACCAGGTGGACGAGGAGCTGTGGGAAATGGAAACAGTCTTGATGGAAATTGGGACAACAATTATAAAAGGATTGTATAAGAATAAATAGATAAACAAAGGAAATTCACCTCTTGTGTGTTTCATAAGCGTTGCATCACTTCTGTTCCACTCTGCTGGATCTCTGAATGAATCTCTGAACATCTTCTTTTACTGAGTGGTAAATGTTGGCTCTGCACCTCATCATCTCCTTGGTTTTATTCTGCACCAGATTCTATGTGTACGCCTGGGTCAGAGTTTTCGTGGAGGAAGGAACGTTCTCCCGCCAAGTTTGGTTTTTATAAATCCCAAAAGTTGACTATACTTGGTGTACGCCGGTTTTTGTTCTTACGCCAGCTTTAGAAATGAGGCCCCAGGTCCTGGTTTCTTGAGTCCAGGTGAGACGTTGTGTTGTGTTCAGGAGTGGCTGGACTAGAGGAATGTGACATGTGAAGTCCAGGATCCGTCTGTGTGATGGCTCTAGAAGCTCTAACTCCAGCCTCAGTCCAATCCTGGTGAAACTCCCCCATGTTTCTGATCGGCCTTTTCCTTACTTCCTCTCCAGCTGCTTCATCCTGCTGCTTGTTCCAGCTTTTCCTTCCACTCAGCTTCTTCTTGATGAGCTTTGATGCAGCACTTTAAGAGCACCCAGCTTCTTCTGCGATCAGCTGGTGAGGCTTTCCCTCCTCGTAGAGGGAGTTGATGGTTTTCTGCCCAGCTGTCAGGTCAACAACCTTTTACATGATGCTGGGCTCTACTGGAGCAGACTGACATCATTTAGATGTTCCAGAGGCCTCTGCAGGTGTTTATTAGAGTGACTCTTTTCGTTTCACTATATTGAAATTTTCTGAATTTTAAATTTGTGGGTTTTCATCAGCTGGAAGCCAGAATCATCAACATTATAACTGATAAATGCTGGAAATATCTCACTTTACATGTAATGAGTCTAAATAATAAGTTAACCTTTTAGGTTGAATTACTGAAATAAATTACTTTTTGTGCGATATTCAAATTTTTTTAGTCTCACGTGTATATACATGCATATGACAACATATACAAATATGTAAAAAAAAAAAGAAAAAAGATTGATTCAGAATTACCTGTTCACATTACAAACAGCTGCAGAACTCTTTCTGAACATTGTTTTATGGGTTTGCTTGTTGGTGGATTTCAGGGACGTGTCGTCGGTGGAGCTACTGATGAACAACCATCAAGGTATCAAGGCGGAGATCGATGCCCGCAACAACAGCTTCACTGCCTGCATCGAGTTGGGGAAAGGCCTGCTGGCCAGGAAGCACTACGCTTCAGACGAGGTGAGACACCACCCACTTTGCCAAGTCAGAGCATCATGAAAACCAAACAGGACATAAGCAGGAAAAATGATCCTTTAAATTATAGTTTATTTGTTTTTCATCTAAACTGTGGTCTGCAGCTGATAATTCAAAAGTTAAGTTTGATGTTGAGTATTTAAATTTTATCCATCCTGAGTTTGTTTTCTTCTGACAGATTAAAGAAAAGTTGCTGCAGTTGACGGACAAGAGGAAAGACATGATTGACAAGTGGGAGGACAGATGGGAGTGGCTCAGACTAGGTATTTTTTTATTTATTTTTGTTTATTCTACTTCATTAATCCCAGCTGGGAAATTTTTTCTCTGCCTTTAACCCATCCTAGCTGCTAGGAGCAGGGGCTACCAGATTCCAGCGCCCGGGGAGCAGATGGGGGTTGAGGGCCTTGCTCAGGGGAAAGGAATACATTGTTATGTAAATCTGGCTTAACATGGAAATGTGTGTCTCCAGTCCTGGAGGTGCACCAGTTCTCCAGGGACGCGGGTGTGGCCGAGGCCTGGCTGCTGGGACAGGAGCCCTACTTGTCCAGCCGGGAGATGGGACAGAGTGTGGACGAGGTGGAGAAGCTCATCAAACGCCACGAGGCCTTCGAGAAGTCTGCTGCCACCTGGGAGGAGCGCTTCGCTGCGCTGGAGAGGCTGACCACGGTGAGATGCTCAGGATCGAACCTGATCTCAGGTGTCCGGACTGTAGTTCAGAATGTTGACCCTGTTTATGTGTCCAGATGGAGTTACTGGAAGTGAGACGAAGGCAAGAGGAAGAAGAAAGGAGGAGACAACCCCCACCATCTGAGGATCAGGCTGCTGATGCTGCAGCACAGCCAAGGTGAGACGGTGCAGATGTATTCGTTCAGGTGGAACAGAAACATCAGATTACCTGCAAATTAAACCACTTCAGTCAAAAACGATACCTAATGACCTGTAGGTGTCCTTAATTTAAGCAATGCCTAAAGGCTGTCATCTGAAATTAACATTTATTTGTTTAAAGGGGTTAATTTTGCAATATTAACATGATTCATCAACTAATGGAAGGGGTCTGCATTCACGCCAAAAGAAAAAAGACTCGGCTTTAGTGTTCTTCACACCATTCAATATGAAGGAAACCAGCTTCTCAGCTCTCTGTATGTGCACTGTGGATATTAAGTTTGAGTTCAGATTTATTTATATAGCTCATTTATTGCAACCCCAGTTGCCCAAATTGCTGGACAACAAAACAACTACAACATAAAACTAAGGCTGTGAAAAATAACTTATTAACGACAGTATAATTTATGTAATTTATTGCATTAAAATTTCTACAACGAGACGTGGAGGTGCCTAGAGGCAACATGGTGGAACAAGCTGGTTGGCTATATGGATAGATTTGAGAGCATCACACCTGCTGGGGATGGGGATGCTTTAATACCCACCCTTTTCCTGGTGAGAAGGTTCATCACCCGCAGTTTTCAACTTTTCATAGTTTTGCACAACCGTTGCTCCTCTGGTCGTTTCTGTCTGCGGCAGCCTCCCAACCAGGGGAGCTCTCCTCTTTAACACAGAAGTCGACAAGGTGGTGGAAAGGGTTTATACTTCAGCTATGCAGGGGCTGGTCTAGAAAAGTTTTGACGGGGGGTCAAGCAGGAGCACTGACCAGGAAAAGGGGTGCTGAAAAAATGCTGGTGCAGCAGCTCTAACAGATACTAGGAAGCCAAACATTTAAGGCTTTAAAAACAAGTAATAAAATGTTGTTCTGAGTCCTAAAACTAATGGGAAGCCAATGCAAGGTAGCAGCAGGGGTCATGTGACCATGTGGCCTCCTCCCTTTAAGCAACCAAGCAACTACTTTTTGAGGGAGCTGCAATTGGTGCAAAGATGGCTGATCATGGCCATAATACAGGGAGCTGCAGTAATCTAAGTGGGACATGAGGAGCATGTGGACGACGTTTCTGGCTCAGACAGGTAGGGCTTTCTCTTGCCAAACAGCCTCGATGAAAGAAACGCTTTAAACTACTGAACTGACCTGCCGGTGGAAGCTATTATTATTATTAAACCTTTATTTAACCAGGAGGTCCCATTGAGATTCAAAATCTCTTTTTCAAGAGAGACCTGGCCAAGGTAGTTAGAAGAGATATCAACGATCACACCCAGATTTTCCACATGGGTTCGACAGAGTGAAGTAAGTAGACCAAAGACTCAACAATTTCAGTTTTTTCCTCGTTTAAATGAAGAAAGTTTAATTCCATCCACGCTTTAAATCTCTCAAGCAACTAAGCAGATTAGTATCATAGTTTTAAGGGGACATAAATCTGAATATCATCTGCAGAGCAGTGGTAGGCAATGCTGTACTTTTGAAATATAAACTCCAAAGGTAACACATACAAAGAGAAGAGTAGTGGACCCATAATGAATGCTTGTGGGACCCCACAACTGAGAGGGGCTACAGCTGAGGAAAACTCCTGAAAATGATAGTAGAACAACTGATCTGAAAAATAGGGAAATAGTGAAGGGGAACCACCGGAACCAGTGAAGGACAGATCCTCTGATACGACACGTTTCTCGAAGCGTGGCTGGAGGATTTGGTGGTCCACTGTGTCCAATGCTGCGGTTAAGTCTAAAAGAACCAGGACAGCAGGACGTCCAGAGTCAGTAGGTACAAGAAGGTCATTAAAAACTCTTAAAAAGGATGTGTCGTTCGTGGAGCTGCTGATGAACAACCATTAAGGCAGAGATTAGCCACAGTGACAGCTTCACCGCCTGCTTCTAGTTGGGGAAAGCCCTGCTGGCCAGGAAGCACTATGCTTCAGAGGAGGTGAGACACCATTACCTTTAAGTCAGATCATCATGAAAACCAAACAGTTATATTTTTAATGTTAGGAGTTTTTATCCATTCTGCCAACTAAACAGGATATAAGCAGGAAAAATAACCTTTAAAACTGCAGATTATTTGCTTTTGATAGATGTGCAGTTTCAGTGCTGTGGAGGGACTGAAAACAAGACTGAAACTGTTTATAAACATAAACATATGAACATAAAATCCAACTCAATCAAATCAATCGCACTTGCGAGCCTGGTGATGAGGATGAGGAGCAGCCATAGGAAAAGGCCGGCATGATGCAAGCAGCAGATCAGGGTCTACCGGAGACCAGACTCCACTGACTGACAAGTGAGGCAGGATACAGGGAAAAGGCCTAGAAAACCACCACTAGTGGAGCACAAGCAGGCCCTGAGCCTCACAACACTACCACCTCGCCGTCCCCTGCAGGAAATAAAGCAGGCAGCACGGCGCAGGTAAGCTGGAACCACAGATGGGGGGTGATAAACAAGTCGAGCAGGAGCAGTATGACAGCAAACACTTACTAAAAGTACTAAAAAAAAAAACAAAAGGCTGAGGCAACGTGACCGCGCACACTGCTGGTGCCGTCATGCATCCATAAATTTAAATAGTCGTATATAGATAAATGAACAAATAAAATCTATAAAACTTTCTAATAAAATTCAGTCACAGCAATCTGGCCACTCAAGTTAATTTTACTAAATAAATAAATTTGTTAACATAGAGAAGGTGTCAGTCATTCCCTCACTTGTAGGAAGTAAAATCAAAATAATAATCTAAAGATCTGTAATTCGGTCTAATCCTGTAGAACAGGGGTGTCCACTGTCGGCCTCCAGGGCTGCTGTCCTGCAGGTTTTGGATGTTTCCTCCTGCAGCACCTGAATCAGATTATTGGGTCAATGTGTTTGGGCAGAACTTGACAACAAACTGTTGAGGAGAGACATTTAATTTCAATCAGTTGTATTGGAAAAGGAAGCATCTAAAAGACGTTCAAACCCATGGCCTGCAGGGCCCCATCCGGCCTGTGAATGAATTATTTTTGGCCTGCATGATGTCATCTACTCACTATTAGAGCTGCCTGCTGATAGAGCGCACGCACCACCATACTACTACAAGTCCCACAATGCACTGCCAGTACGCTGGTGGTCCATCACGGCCTGGCTCGTTCTCTAGCAGCCTGACGGAGCTGCTCACCTTTCCCAACGACCCCTCTCTTCTGGCTGAAGGAACGTGGAGTTAGAAAGCAGAGAGTCTGTGGTTGGACGTAAAGCCGAGTGTCTGTGGAGACAGTGAGGCTGGAATGAAAGAGGACAGATACAAGCACCTGGACAGGAGACTAAGGCTCCAACAGGTAGAAGAGGTATTAACCCTTTAGGCGCCAGACTTCTAGTTTTAAGGGAAACTGTGAGAAAACATGTTGAATAAGAACCAGGGTTTGTGGTGGCTGTAAAATGACTTCTCTAAGTTCATATTGTGGCCTCACAGGCTGGCAGCTGTATTAGATTCCATATGTTTCACTGTGAACCATGACACGCCTGTATACCTGCCTGTAAACTGAGCTTCAGCGCAGCTTCACTGCATGTCTTCTATTTCAGGACATTTGATTTTTCAAACAAGTAAATTATTTTGGTTGTTTGGGTGTAGAGCACATTTCCCTTGAAATTATTATGAAAAAGAGAAATGCACATGGAGCCATAAGACATAATTGCAACAGATTTGAACAGACTCTTTTTTTATTGATTGATTAATGTTGTTTTATAGGCAAGAACTAGCAGGCTGTTAGTTCCTGGTTCAATGTGCAATAAGGTCATTTGTTTGTTTGTTTGTTTTCCAACAAGGTTCTGCGTCTGCAGATTTCTGTCAATAGGAAAAATGAGAATATGAAAACAAATCCACATGTATTTTGTTGTGGTTCATTTAGATTCCTAAGTCCAGTTTCCTTCCAGGTATGAAACTGAGGCTGTTCTCAATCAATAGAGCTCGGCAGAGCCATCATACTAGCCAATCAGAGAAGTGGGCGGGTCTTTACCGCAGACACCTGTCAGCATGAGGTTCACCTGAACTTGTGTTTTAACTGTTGGAAGAACATCACAAACTGGCTCTGATGACATGAATGGAAGTGATGATGCTAGACGTTCTCTGGATGAATGAAACTCAGTAAGTCCACATGGACTTGAGGGTGGAGTACCTTCTCCGGGTCTGCAATAGGGTTCTGCCCCAAGTGGAGGAGTTCACGTATCTCGGGATCTTGTTCAGGAGTGAGGGAAGGATGGAGCGGGAGATCGACAGGTGGATCGGTGCGGCGTCTGCAGTGATGTGGACTCTGCATCGGTCTGTCGTGGTGAAGAAGGAGCTGAGCCAAAAGGCAAAGCTCTCGATTTACCAGTCGATCTACGTTCCTACCCTCACCTATGGTCACGAGCTGTGGGTAATGACCGAAAGACGAGATCATGAATACAAGTGGCCGAATTGAGTTTTCTCCGCAGGGTGGCCGGGCTCTCCCTTAGCGATAGGGTGAGAAGCTCAGTGATCCGGGAGGAGCTCAGAGTAGAGTTGCTGCTCCTCCACATCGAGAGGAGCCAAATGAGGTGGCTCAGGTATCTGGTTAGGATGCCTCCTGGACGCCTCCCTGGTGAGGTGTTCCGGGCACGTCCCACCAGAAAGAGGCCCAGGGGAAGACCCAGGACACGCTGGATGGACTACATCTCTCGGCTGGCCTGGGAACGCCTCGGGATCCCTCCGGATGTGCTGGTGAATGTGGCCGGGGAGAGGGAAGTCTGGGTTTCCCTGCTTAGGCAGCTGCCCCCGCAACCCGACTCCGGATAAGCAGCAGAAAATGGATGGATGGATGGATGGATGGAAGTCCACATAAACAGCGGAACGTAACATCCAAGGACAGCTTATTACTCATGAGTGGTGTTTCTTTACCTGTGCTGCTGGAACACCTGCCGCCTTCATCTATGTTGATTCGCTCCGTAACAGCTGGAATACGCATTCGACTAAACCTGGACCTCCTTGTGATTGGTCATTAAGCTGTTTAAAACACGAAGAAGAGAAACACACTAGCTGGGGTTAGTTTAGCATGTGACTAGGGACGTCTCTGCAGGAAGTGCTGGAGATGTTAGTGGAGATGGCTTGGCTGAGAGAAACGGGCTAGAAAGGAAAGATTGTGGGTTCGTGGTGCAGCCAGCTGCCTGCTGTGCACAATATGTCATAAAACCAGCAACAGTAGTTAAATGTTCCACCCTGTAAATATTACTGTCTGCTGGGAATTCGCTTAATTTTCTGTAAATATACAGATTTTCTTTTTTACTTATTTATGTGTGCCTTTTATATTTCTATTTATTTATGTGTGCTTAAGCTGAGAAACTCATTAAAATTTCATTGCATAACTACAATAAAGATCTTGAATCTTGAATTTTAAAACAGAAGAAGCTGCTGCAGACCCTCAGCGAACATTATGTTGTTATGACATCCTGAGATTTATTTCTGGACTTTTTCACATTTGGTTGAGAAAAATTTGTGTTAGCAAAGCTGGTTTTTCTACCAGTTTGCTAGTACCCATTAGCACACGTTTTTAGCTTAGCACTCTGCTAGCAAAGGCTAGTTTTTCTTCACTGTTATCCACTTAATAAGACTATAATTATTTTCACAATTCATTTGACAGTTGTTTCCTTTCAAAATGTGAGAACACTGTGAGAACTACTGCTGTTTTTCCTTCAGATCCTTTATTCTGAAGAACCAAAATAGCCAGAAATATTGAGTTTAGGCCAAAGACAGAAAATCTTCACCCCACTAAATCTTGCAGCTCCTGAAAAAAGAACAGTAGAGTAGTTAAATTTCTGTCAGGCTGAATCTTAAGCGCTGGTAATAATGTGTGTATAACCATGTTTATGGTGTGTTTCTGCAGGGACGGCGAGCCGGCATCTCAGAATGGGCTGCCATCCGATCAGGAGTCTCCCAGGGTTAGTTACCGCTCTGTTGCCTACCAGAAATACAGCAGCACCCTGCAGAGCCGCAGGACCGCTGCACCCTGACACGTTCATCATGTCTACAGCCCTACACATCACTGCAATATTCATGTACCTCTGCTTTGTTTCCACCTCTTCACTGATGAATACCTGATTGTACAGTTTAGCAAGTTTCACTGTCAGAATTGTGTTAATGTTTGTCAGAGTTATAATTGGGAGGCCTTTAATCACCAGCAACTGCAGGCAGCTTACAGATTGTAAGAGAGGACCAATTGTTGTCACTTAATTCACATTCAGTTATAGTTTGGTCAGGTTTTTACACGAGCTGCATGTCCACCTGAATCCTTCTGTTCAGCATTCCTCTGATGTGGCATCTGTGCTCTGAATTTTAATCAGAGATATTCTGGTCGACTTTCTGCACATCAATTTAAGTAGAAGGTAGAATTTCACAATTTTTCCTGAAATACTGCCACTAAAAACATCTCAGAAACTGTGATGGTGACAGAGCAGGATTTTCTTTCTGTTAGATGTTGTAAAATTTGATTAAATGCTTCACACCTGAAGTTGTCAGAGTTCCTTTAATCCGAGTTTTTAAGGAGGTGTATTTAACCTTGACATGTTTCGACTGGAACTTCAGTCTTTAGAAACATCCAACCTGTATTTATCAGCTGATGGATCCTGGAGACGTGGCCAGCCCAGCAATTTGACAGGTTCCCTGCCAGCTGGCCACGCCTCCTGCTGCCCGATGGTCTTTGCAGTAGAGAACGCCATGTGTGGGGTAGCATGAACGCCCCCTTATCACTTGGCTCGCCTCCTGGTTTCTATGGCCTCTTTGATCCAGCGTTTGAATGTGTTGCTCTCTGATCCGATGATTTTTGCGTTGTCCCTGTCCACGATCTGGTTTTTTCCTTCTGCAGTGGTCTGATTCGGCTGATTTTAGGTTCACCCGTTCTGCTTTTTCTTTCTGTGATCTTGCGAGTCGTCCTGTTGTTTCCTTTCCACATTCCTTTTTGTGTTAAATCTTCTCCCTGTCTCTCTGATGTTTCAACTATTTTGCAGGGGTTTCATATCGCTGCTGTCGCGCCAAAACCTCCTATGTCCAAAATTTGTGATTTTTGTTTTCCTTCATAAATCAGTATTATTGGTCACCCTCTATGTCTGTCTTTTGTTTTACAAATATTTAACCAAAGATATTTGATTAAAACATAATACAAAGTTTGATGACATTATGTCCAGTTATTACAAAACCATTCCGTTTTTTTCATTTTTTGAAAAATGACAGTTTTGGAGATAGGAGGTTTTTGCCCGACAGCAGCGATATATTATGTTGCGATCTGGTCCTTTGGGTGAACTAGGAGCTGGCAGAGTTTGGTGTGTGGTGTTGCTGTTTTCAATTTTCGGTTTGGGGTTTGTTCTGTTTCCTTCATGCTTGTCTTGCTGTGGACTTGCCGTGCTCCTTTGATTGTGGCCCATGTTGGATGTTGGCAGTGTGTCAGTGCGTCGTATATGTTTGTCTGTCCTCGATGATGATACTGGCCCGTTTGTAAAGTGTCCTGACGAAAGAAAATTTGTGGGTTATTAGGTGTTTCGAAGTCCAGAGAAGGTGTTGACTGGTGTGTGTAGGTGTTCTGTATACTGTGGTTTTTGTACCACCATCGTCTTTGTGGTGAATTTTCATGTCCAGGAAGTTTCTGGTTCGGTTTGTGTCCTTGTGTGAATTTAAAGCTTCCAGTAGTGTCCATTTTGTTCTAAAGTCTTTGAGTTGTGTGTGTGGCCAGATTTGATCGTTACCGGGGGGTTAGGGTTTGCATTGTGGGGGTACTGTAGTTTAGGCTTTTGCTTGCAGATCTTCCATGAAGAAACTGCTCATGATGGCTGACAATTGGTCCCATTTCTGATCCTCCTTTTTGTCTGGAAATCTTCTCCCTGAACTTGACATAAGGGGACCTAGCAACAAACCGTTGGAGGTGGGATGTGTCTTCAGCTGTGAACCCCTTTCCTGTTATAACCGAGGTGTTCTTGTACGATTCGTAGTGTGACATGGACATGGTTTTGGTGAATAGTGATGCAACGCTGTGTGAAATGGAAATCTCGTCATTTTTTGAGTTTGTGTGCCAGTTGCTTAGTGTTTTTGCAGTGTTGAGCTGTGAGTCCGAGGACGGGTTCAGACCGGAGCTGTTGGTCCCGGTTGTATGTGAGGCGACCAGTGCTGTCTACGGTGGGGCGTAGTGGACGGTCCTATTTTGTGAATTTTTGGTGTGCCATAAATCCTGGGGATGATGCTTGCGTTGGTATTAAATGATTATACATGACCTGAGTTTTTTTTTTCTTTTTTCTAGCAGGGATTTCAGGAGAACTTTTAACTTTCTTTTTATTGTCTTCTGTGGTGTGTTTCTTCAACTTTTCATACATGTTCTTGTCTCCTAACATAGTTTCCATCTGGGTTGTGTAGGTTTTTGTTGCCCATAACCACTGTTGCCCTGCCTTTATCTGCCGGTAATAGAGTAATGGTTTTATCTATTTTTAGTGCTTGTATTACCTTTCCTTCTTCTTTTAGGATGTTTCTTCATGGTAATTGTGCAGTTGTTAAAATTCCTGTGACAGCGTTATGTAGTTCTGCTTTTTCTCTCGGTTCTTGTATCTTCTGAAAGGCTAATTCTGGTGCTAAAATGAATTCCTGGTACGGGATGTTTTTTGGAGTGAGCTAGGTGTGTGTTTTGATAAGTTGCGTAGCCACTTCTCATTGATTTTCTATACATGTAGGCTGTTTTTCTTTCATTGACTTTTTCTAGTTTCCTAATTTGAATCCCCCCAGATTCAAGTTTTAGATGTCCGTTAATTTCCTTTTCTGTTTCTACTGCCAGTGGAAAACGTTCCTTGAACATGTTTCGTCCCTCTTGCAGGTCTTTGCAGACTTGTTTGATCTTGTTTACTGTTCCTCCTCCTTTCTCTCATTAACTCTTTTCTTACTTTCTGGATAATTTTTTTTTCCACATCATTCATGTGGATCAGATTATTGATGTTGGGGCTGGTGTAATATCCTCATCTCTGCACGGAGGTTGAATCTGAGATCATTTTTGTGGCATACTTGTGTTCTTTCGAGTCTTCCCAGCCGGTGGAAAGTTTTGACACAGTCTTGACGATCTGCAAAGACCATTGGAGGCTGGTCCCGCCTCAAGGATACCATCAGCTGATTAAGTGACGTCACAACACACGTTAGATGACATTTCTGAAGAAGACTGAAGTTCCAGTCGGAACATGTCAAGGTGAAATTGCAACTCCTCAAAAAACTCTGATCAAAAGAATTCTTACAACTACAACTGGAATAGACTTAATGAAGCTAGCCCTGCTTCACACCTGATCCAGTCTGAAACAAGTAAAACTGCAGGTGGTCTGCTGGAAGTCAGAAGATTCAGGTGGATGCTCAGTCTTATTTGTGAATTTTGCTTTTGTTTGGTAACATATTTCCTACTAAAAGTAACTTCTCTAAAATGCCTTTTATTGTTTTTAATTTGGCACTTTGTCTTAAGGACTCAAATCAACTAAATCAAGAAATTTCACATTCCTGTCGTTTTCCAATCTGACCTGGTTCTAGCATTGCTTTGTGTACTTTTATTTGAAGAAAAATATAAGAATAAGTTAAAGGTGCTGTATAACAATAATCTGTACTCTTTCAGTCTCAAACAACCAAAATAGAAATTCATGTTTGCATTTTAAGCCTGAATGAAGTGTGTGTGACCACATAAATACGACAAAATGTCCAGTTTACAACTTTAACAAAACCTTTTTGATTTAGTTTTTATCCCTCCATCCCTTCATTTTCCCCCTTCCCTCTGTCTCTCTCAGCTCGACACTCCCGTCATCCTCTCCCCTCAGCTGCTCATGTTTCTGCTCATCTACGTTATCGTTTACAAACTCACCCTGTGGAATTTCAACACCTAAGACACACCCCCAAAACACCTGAGACGTGTCCCCAAAAACACCTGAGACAAAACACGTCCATGAAAACACCTGAGACAAGACATGTCCCCCAGCACACCTGAGACATGTCCTCAGTGTGCAACATAAAATCAGGTTCCAGACGTATAAACACTGAAAAGCAGGTTCTAACGTAAATGGTGGTCTCACCAACGTATTGAGAAATCCTGAAAAACAAAACCTGAAAAATACATTGATAATTAGTACTTCTGTTAACATTAGAACATTTTAATTCAAACTCACATTCAAATAAGTCTTAACTTTGTCTTCAAATAAAAATATTGTGTTATGAGTTTAAGCTTGGTTAATTTATTTACATCTCACATTCATCGTCTGTTGCCCCATTTAGATAAGGTTGCAGAGGCTATAGAATAATCCATCAGTATGAATAAGCTGTAACGGTTACGCTTGTAAGTTACCTGATTACAGAGCTAAAATAGCAGTAAAACAAATACAAAAATTATTTCTTTTCCTTTGCCATATAATTTTAAACATTTAGCAGGAAACATTTACACCTGTCCCAGGTATGTCTCCATCCAACTGCTCATTTCGTCATATTATTCATAATTCAGCATGTACAGCTAACCATCATGTTTTCCATCACATTCCACGTTTCTTCCATGCACAAACCTTTTAAAACTGTTGTATCTCTAATAGGTTCTAACATACTCAGTTATTGAATATTGTGTACAATTTAAAAACCCTAAAAAATATGAGGATAATTTTTTCAGTGCGGATTGGACTCTGCCAAGGCTGTCCTCTGTCACCGATTCTGTTCATAACTTTTATGGACAGAATTTCTAGGCACAGCCGAGGTGTTGAGGGGATCCGTTTCGGTGGCCTCAGGATTGGGTCTCTGCTCTTTGCGGATGATGTGGTTCTGTTAGCTTCATCGGGCCGTGATCTTCAGCTCTCACTGGAGCGATTCGCAGCCAAGTGTGAAGCAGCTGGGATGAGAATCAGCACCTCCAAGTCTGAGACCATGGTCCTCAGCCGGAAAAGGGTGGAGTGCTCTCTCCGGGTCTGCAATAGGGTCCTGCCCCAAGTGGAGGAGATCACGTACCTCGGGGTCTTGTTCAGGAGTGAGGGAAGGATGGAGCGGGAGATGGACAGGCAGATTGGTGCGGCGTCTGCAGGGATGTGGACTCTGCATCGGTCTGTCGTGGTGAAGAAGGAGCTGAGCCAAAAGGCAAAGCTCTCGATTTACCGGTCGATCTACGTTCCTACCCTCACCTATGGTTATGAGCTGTGGGTAGTGACCGAAAGAACAAGATCGCAAATGCAAGCGGCTGAAATGAGTTTTCTCCGCAGGATGGCCGGGCTCTCCCTTAGAGATAGGGTGAGAAGCTCGGTGATCCGGGAGGAGCTCAGAGTAGAGTCGCTGCTCCTCCACATCGAGAGGAGCCAGATGAGGTGGCTCGGGCATCTGGTTAGGATGCCTCCTGGACGCCTCCTGGTGAGGTGTTCCGGGCACGTCCCACCGGAAAGAAGCCCCGGGGAAGACCCAGGACATGCTGGACGGACTACATCTCTCGGCTGGCCTGGGAACTCCTCGGGATCCCTCCGGATGAGCTGGTGAATGTGGCCGGGAGAGGGAAGTCTGGGTTTCCCTGCTTAGGCAGCTGCCCCCGCGACCCGACTCCGGATAAGCAGAAGAAAATGGATGGATGGATGGATAATTTTTTCAAAAATTTACTATAAAGTTCTGTAATTACACAATTAACTGCTGTATGAATTGGCTCACATGCAACTTACTGCGTCTGACATACGTCAGTTACAGCTTACCCATAAAGCTTATTTCTAACGTAATTTTACACTGCACATGGAAATATTTTTATTTCATAATTCGCACATAAAAGCCATTTTCAGATGTTTTCTATTAATCTGACAGCGACGTGTCTGTTTCATGTCTAGATCACAATATCCTGATATAATTTCCATATCAATAGAAAAACCTCTGGATTTAGGGTATTTACTTTCCTTTTTATTATTTTCTTTTTACTGAATTCATACAGCAGTTTAACATGTTCCAAGAAAACTCAAGGAGGACTTTAGGTTTATACCTAACATGAAATACCACCTACATCAGTGTAAACATCACATACATGACTAAATGTCATCACATTATCATATTAATAAAGACACTTATTTCACTTGATTCATATAACATCTGCCAAAAATCCAACATTTCTATTCCTATAAACAGTCATTGTAATTCAAACTAAAATCATTCCACATATTAACATTAAACCATATTTTTTCATTCGTTTAGATCCCACATGTCAGATTGTATGTGTGTTGGATTCTCCTTTTATTATCAGTTGTGGTTGTTTGATGTTGGTGTTGTTGTTGTTTACTGTCATCATTTGTTTTCAGTGTTTCTGTTGCATGTTGATTTTTCCCCAACTAACACATTCCCAATAAACCCAGTCAGAATCAGCCAGTGCAGTCTGACCCTTGCTGGTTTTTCCTTGTGTGTTATCCTGTTCCAACATGGTTCTGTTTTACATGTTTTCATTTCTGCCACTGTTAACGTCTTTATTCCATGTTCTCCACCAGTTTGCTTCCTGGGGCTCTGCATTCAGTCCTTCAGTGTTTAAGTTTGTGGAACAGGAGAGCAACTCATTTAAATGTTATAACCTTTGAAGAAATACAGCAAATATCAATTTCTGAGAAGGATTTAATTTCTTAAAGCTAAAGTTTTTAATGTTGAAAGATGGAGGTTTCTGACAGAGCCCTGCCTCAGGTAGATATGACTGCTGCAGCTTCTCAAACGTTTGTTTCAAACACAGATTTTATGGGATCAGTCAGCCCTATAAAAACTAAATCAAGATGTATTTATTGACAAAAAAAGCCACTGAAATGTCCAGGTTCAGGAAGCATTAGCAAAGCTGTTAATGTTCCTGGCTGGTTTAGTTCCTTCTGAGCTTTAAGTAAAAAGCTCCCAGGATTGGTCCAGCTCTGCAGTTAAAGCCTCCAGGATTGGTTGGACCTCTGACCTGTTCTCAAACACAGCATCCTCCATTCATCAGACCCTCGAGGAGATCTGTAACAGGGTAATAAGCATCATGTTGGTGTGGAAAAACAAAATCTCTTTGCTTACCATTAATGATGCCCAGCAAAGAATTCCAAGCAATTTTGTGGATAATTGTTTGAGATTGTATTGTTTCTTCCCTCTCTTCCCCTCCTCTTTATTTCCACTCTACAGTGTTGTGTGAAGTGGTGTATTTGTGATCATGCATGTCAGAAAATGTGTAATCAGTGCATGATTGACCTGGGTGCTGTGGATATACATTTCTAATCAGGACTGATGAATAACATGCCAGCAATGATTTGATGAATGGAGTTCACATTTTTTTCCTTTATGTTCAGTGAGTTTGTTAGTTCCAAGTTTGGGAAGATGATACATTCTTGACTTAAGTTTGATTAGTTTTTACAGTACTTTTTAAATAAAAATTGTGGAGCTGCAACAGAAAAGTGCAGTTTTAGAGCAATCTCATTGTGATGATGCTTAAAGAGCTACAAGCATTTGAATTAGTTTGACCAAACCTAAAGTGTGTTAAATCTTCACATTTACTCATCATTGCCTGGTTTTGGGAATGCTTAGAGGCTTTTAAATAGTGTACACAATATATCCAAGATTTATAATTATTGCAGCATGTCCAATATTAATATTGCATTTTGACATTTTAACTTGAAATATGACCGTTTAATGTGTATTCATAAGGGGTGTCTTTATCTTGGAGGACATTCTGCTTTGTACATTTTCTCCAACTGATCAGCATGCACAGGTGCAGAAGTGGGATGTAGTCCCTAATACGCCATGTATTGAACTATTTTTACGTATTTAACAATTCATGAAATCATTAAAAAAAGTTCAACAATAATGTTACACGTAACTTGTTTTCATAAGATTGTATAGGACCAGTTTTACAGGCCTGTGATTGTTCTCTGCTCTGCATGCTACAGCTCTGATTTACTGCTTCTGAACATCTAAAAAAATAGTTCATCTACACACTGTGTGATTACAGCCATCTTCACAGTGTGACATGCACCCAGTGATCTTAAAGGCCCATTTATGCTGTTTTATGTACATAATAGGTATAAGTGTTGTTATACGTTACCCCCCTTCCTAGTTCCATGCATCTTTTACGTTGCCATAGTTACAGAATCCATTCATCCACTAGTGAGCAGTACTGAGTTCACTCTCACGTTCTGACGCCCGTTTATTGTCCGTCTGCCTGCCTCTCCATCTTCTGTATCCAGCATAAATTGCCTCTGTCAGGTTTGATGGATGATGATGGTGTGGCAGCAGTGGAAGACAGGAAGAATTTAATTAGCACCTTTCCCTGATAAAAATCACAAAATACTTTATAGTAGAGTAAAAGAAATAGCACGTAAAAAGACATAAAAGATAAAAAAACAAAAAAACAAAACAGATATAAACCCTTTTTAACTTAAAGCGAGCTTGAATAAAAAAGCCTTTAAGTGCTTTATGAAGCATTTCTTTACTTTTTTTTGTTTGAATTCCAAAAATTACTCTCAGCTTGTTTGGCTTCCATCAACTGAGCATGTTTGTTTTGTTTTTTTACAAAACGGTGAAGGTGTTGGGTCTTCCTATTGGTTGCTTAAGCACACAGTGTGTACCCGGCTTTAGAGACCACCATCCATCCCCAGTCCTCTGACTCTCCTTTCCTTTGCTCCCAGGATAACATTGAAGTGGTGAATGGGGTGTCGGAACCCAGCCCCTCGGGGTCTCCCAGGGCATCACGCAAGGGCAAGCCCAGCCAAGCAGCCACCCTGCCCGCCAAAACCCAACAGGATGCTCCCACGTCCCAGCTGGAAGGCTTCCTGCACCGCAAACATGAGTGGGAGGGCCACAACAAGAAGGCATCAAGCAGGTAGGAGTCGACAGAAGATCATCTACTGTAAATATTCATTTATTTTTTGAATGGGACAGTGCTTATTAATAAATGTTTGAATGCAAGATGCTAATTTCCATCTGCAGTCCCAGAAGAAAAAAAATCAAATCAAATTTATTGGTAGAGCACGTTTACAAAACAACCAGAGTGCTGAACAGTTTTCAGAAGCAATGGATAAACAACAGTAAAACGTTTATTAAAAAACATGCAGTTATTACTACAGTAAAAGAAATAATGATTAAAAATAGATAAAAAAAAAAAGTTTTTAAAAGATAACACCCAAAGCCTTTGAAAAAATTAGTTGGAAGCTGAATCTTAGACTGAGAAGGTAATACTGTTCCAAAGCTTCGGAGCTGCTATAGAAAAAGCAGGATCTCCCTTTTTTAGGCCTCTAGATGAGGGAAGAGTTTGGGATGATTGATTAGCAGATTTGAGACATCTAGTGCTGTTATATGGGTTGTGGAGTTCTACAGTGCTATGGGAGCTGCACCTTATAGAGCTTGCACAGTCACACAATTGCACCAGAGTTAGCTAAAAGCTAATTTACATCTGCAGTCCATGGGCAGTAAATACGGAATAGAAAAACAGTACCTTACACATAAAATAATAGACAAACAATTTAAAAAAACTTAAACAAATACAGATAAGACAGTAAAAACATATAAATACAGCATAACAATTTATTCCAAATAACACAGGAGTAAAAATATGAGATGTACAAAGCATAAACAGTGAATGATAATATTAAAAGGCCCTTCTATTTCTATAGGCAAGACAATGCAAATTTATTTGTATAGCACATTTCATCAATCCATCCATCCATCCATCCATCCATCCATCCATCCATCCATCCATCCATCCATCCATCCATCCATCCATCCATCCTTCAATCCATCCATCCATTTTCTTCTGCTTATCTGGAGTCGGGTCGCGGGGGCAGCTGCCTAAGCAGGGAAACCCAGACTTCCCTCTGCCCGGCCACATTCACCAGCTCATCTGGAGGGATCCCGAGGAGTTCCCAGGCCAGCCGAGAGATGTAGTCCATCCAGCATGTCCTGGGTCTTCCCCGGGGCCTCTTTCAGGTAGGATGTGCCCGGAACACCTCACCAGGGAGGCGTCCAGGAGGCATCCTAACGAGATGCCCGAGCCACCTCATCTGGCTTCTCTCGATGTGGAGGAACAGCGACTCTACTCTGAGCTCCTCCCGGATCACCGAGCTTCTCACCCTATATTTTACAAATAAAATAGATAAAATGCAAGAAATATAGTTCCATTGTGGGGAAAGACAGTATTAAAATATGATCAAGTTTAAAGATTGTTATGCAATTTTAAATTATTTTATTCTTGTATTATGTATTATGACATATATTGATTTATTTATTTTATTTTATTTAATGATAGCCAAGACATTTTATCTGCTATGTTTTGTACAGCACTTTGATCAGCTGAGGTTGCTTTTAAATGTGCTTTATAAATAAATTTGACTTTGACTTTGATTCCATCTTAAAGAACCAGATCCAGATCTGGACTCTAAATAAAAACTAGTCCATGCAGCAGAGAACAGGTGGGTCTTTAACCTGGATCTAAATAAACTGAGTGTTTCAGCTGATCTGAGGCTTTCTGGAAGTTTGTTCCAGACATGTGGAGCATAGAAGCTGAATGCAGCTTCTCCATGTCTGGTTCTGACTCTGGAACTGATAAGAACCTGGATCCAGATGACCTGAGGGTTCTGGTAGGTTCATACTGGGTCAAGAGGTCTCTGATGTATGTTGGTCCTAAACCATTCAGAGCTTTCTAGACCAGCAGCATAACTTTAAAGTCTATCCTCTGACGGACCGGCAGCCAGTGTAAAGACCTCAGAGCTGGACTGATGTGGTCCACTTTCTTGGTCTTAGTGACGACTGGAGCAGCAGAGTTCTGAATCAAGCTGCAGGTGCCTGATTGATGTTTTAGGTAGAACCTGTAAAAACACTGTTACAATAATCAAGTCGACTAAAGATAGAAGCTGGACTAGTTTTTCGAGGTCCTGCTGAGACATCAGATCTTTTACCCTTGATATGTTCTTAAGCTGATAGTAGGCTGACTTTGTGGTTCCCTTCATGTGGTTCTCAAAGTTAAGGTCTGAGTCCATCAATACACCCAGATTTCTGGCCTGGTTTGTGGTTTTTAGGTCTGAGTCCATCACTACACCCAGATTTCTGGCCTGGTTGGTGGTTTTTAGGTCTGAGTCCATCACTAGACCCAGATTTCTGGCCTGGTTGGTGGTTTTTAGGTCTGAGTTGATCACTAGACCCAGATTTCTGGCCTGGTTGGTGGTTTTTAGGTGTATAGACTGAAGCTCTGTGGTGACCTTTAATCATTTCTCTTTGGCTCTAAAGACCATCACCTCAGTTTAGTTTCCAGTTAACTGGAGAAAGTTCAGACACATCCAGTCATTAATCTCCTCAATGCATTTACCAAGAGCCTGTACGGGGCCTTGGTCTCCTGGTGACATTGTAATATATACCTGTGTGTCATCTACGTAGCCAAGGAAGAGAAGAGGCCCCAGGATGGAACCTTGGGGAACTCCACATGTAATTCTTGTCTGCTCCGATGTAAAGTTACCTATTGACACGAAGTACTTCCTGGTCTCTAAATAAGATTTAACGCATCTTTAAAAGGTTTAAGCCCTGAGTGTGATTCAGTGGTGTAAAATAATTGAGCTGAGGCATTGAATCATGGTTCCAGTCTTGTGTGGATTTTAGCCAAAGTTCAAGTTGTTTTTTAAACCATGCAATGCTACCAGAGACCCTCTAATATCAGCAGGAAAGGAATTCCACTCTCCCACTACAGATCCCAACACAGATTTTTCCAGGCTTTTCTTAAATTTTGGTATCCAGTCTCCTCTTGAAGATGCTCTGGTTCTCACCTGCACAGTTTTACCACTGTCAGGTGAGTTCAGGCTCACTCTAAAAGGGGGAGGTGCTGGCCCATTAATAATCTTGTACATCAGCATATGTGTCAGTATAAAATGTCGTTTTCAAATTTCAGGTTATATTTGTTTAGAATATTACAGTGGTGATACTTTCATGGTTTTTTATCTAATGTTTTTAAGATCTGTTTGTAGAGAGAGTAAACTGGTTTAAGGGTGGTCACACCTGCCTGGGACCAAGTTGTTATGCAATGATACAAGTGACGAATGGAATGTAGAAAAAGTTTTGCAGCAGAAGTGGACATTTCTATTCTATTTATTTGTTTTATGCTACAGTCATTTAGCAAATATTTTTCTCCAAGAGAAAGAAAGTCACCCACAGAAACCAACCAGGAGGGACGTCATTATTAAGTGGTAGTCAGACTGCTGGGAGTCCAGGTGGATCCAGGTGGATCCAGGTGCTGTTATGTAGTGCTTAGAGGCAGGGCTTTCTTTTTTCCCCTCCCTACAATAGTCCTTTGTTTATAAACTTATAAACTGTTTATAAACTTCATAAACGTCAACTGGTTCAGAATGCAGCAGCCCGGGTCATCACAAGAACTGCATCCACCCATCACATCACCCCTGTCCTGCAGCAGCTCCATGGGCTCCCCGTCACCTATCGCATCCACTACAAAATCCTGCTGTTCACCTATAAGGCCATCCATAACCTTACTCCTCCCTACCTTTCTGACCTCCTCCATGTCTCCATACCAGTTCATTCCCTCAGATCCTGCTCCTCCATCCACCTCACCGTCCCCCCAGCCTGCCTTGTTACCATGGAGACAGAGCTTTTGGCTGCTCTGCTCCTCATTACTGGAACTCACTCCCCCCAGACATCCGTAACTCGGATTCTATACAACTGTTCAAATGCAAACTAAAACACAGCTGTTTAAACTGGCATACTCACTATTGTTTTATGCATCCTTTAATTTGAGTGTATTTATTGATTTGTTTTATTCTTGTTTTTTATCCTGTAAGGTGACCTTGTGTGTCAAGAAAGGCGCCCACAAATAAAATGTATTATTATTATTATTATTATCTGTGGCGGTAAGGAAGGATTGGCTGGAAAGACAATAAGCTCGGTCTTGGACAGATTTAGCTGAAGGTGGCTGATATTCACATTGAGACGGTTGTGTTGTCAGGTGGGAAATAAAGGAAAAGCTCAGTGTCATCTGCATAGCAGTGGTAGGAGAAACCATGAGAGCTAATGGTGCACCGAGTGAGGAGGTGTATAGTGAAAAGAGAAGAGGGCCAAGCACCGAGCCCTGAGGCACCATTGTTCTCAGCCTATGTGATCTGGACACGCCCCCTTGCCAAGATACTTTAAAGGATCTCCCTGTGAGGTAGGACATAAAGCACGAGAGGACAGATCCTGAGATGCCAAGCTCCGAGAGTGTGTGGAGAACAGTATATGATGGTTGACCGTGTCAAAGGTAGCAGACAGGTCCAGCAGTATAAAGATTGTGGCCTGATGATCTTAAAATTATTCAAATTGAACTTTACCTTTGTTTTTACTGTGCTGACATCTTTTTTAAAAGACACAATACTGTCCATGACGATTAAGTATTTAAAGTGGTTTATAGCTTTTATAATTCCCCCATCAAACAAAATTAATCCCGTTTTACTAGTTTTTGATGTAAAATATGTGCAAACTGTTTTACTTATATTAAGAGTTAAACATAATTTTGCAAGACAGACACCTGTAATGATTTCCAGGGGAGGAAGAGTACGGACCCACTTTCAGGCAGTTAAGGATAGGAAGAAGAATAGTGCAGATGATGAGCAATTTATTCCAGAACCAAAAACAAGACTTGACATGACACCGATTAACCTAAAACTGGAAACTGGGAAAATAGACGTGAAATACTCTGACAAACCGTGACGAAGAAGCCATGAGGCACTCAGGATGTAACCATGTTGAAACCAAGAGCACCTGACAAGGAATGACACAAACCCAGGAGTATATATACACAGCAAAGGTAATTAAGAGCAGGTGACATGAATGACAAATCAGACCAGGTGTACTCATCAACCAGGAACAGAAAATAGAGCACATGAAGGAAGACTATGACCCAAGAACCTGAATACACATAACAAAACCAAAACCCATGATCTTTACAAAATAACTCTGACAAGAAACCTGAAACATGATCTACACATAAACTAAACATGACAAAACCCAAAATTATAACCCAAGATCCTAATTACACATGACAGAACCCAGAAACTTAAACTGTGATCTTAAGAACTAAACCCATGATCCTAAAACAAGATCTTAACATGAAATACACATGACAAAAATCAAGAACTTAAACTGTGATCATGACCAAGCTAAGACCAGGATCAAAACAAAATTATAACAGAAACTAAATATGGCAAAACCCAAACACAAGAAATAAGACCGTGAAACAGTATCGTCGGACTTGCGGCTGCATGTCTTCGACACTCGGGTGAAGAGAGGGGCAGAGCTGTCCACTGATCACCACCTGGTGGTGAGTTGGCCCAGATGGTGGGGGAGGATGCCGGTCAGGCCTGGCAGACCCAAAAGTGTTGTGAGGGTCTGCTGGGAATGTCTGGCAGAGTCCCCTGTCAGAAAATGTTTCACCTCCCATCTCTGGCAGAGCTTCAACCATGTCCTGTGTGAGGCGGGGGACTTTGAGTCCAAGTGGGCTGTGTTCTGTGCCTCTATTGTTGAGGCGGCCATCTGGAGCTGTGGCTGTAAAGGTCATTGGTGCCTGTTGTGGCGGAAATCCCTAAACTCATTGGTGGACACCAGCAGTGAGGGATGCCGTCAAGCTTATGCAGGAATCCTATTGGACCTTTCTGGCCTGTAGGACTCTGGAGGCATCTGATGGGTATCGGCAGGCTAAGTGGAATGCAGCTACAGTGGTCGCTGAGGCAAAAGGAGTCCGAGGAGTTCGGAGAGGCCATGGAGAATTACTTCCAAATGGCTTTGAGAAGATTCTGGTCCATCATCCGGCATCTCAGGAGGGGGACGCAGTGCTCCAGTGACTTTGTGTAGAGTGGGAATGGGGGCTGCTGACCTCGACTAGGGACATTGTGGGTTGGTGGAGGGAATATTTTGAAGACCTCCTCAATTCTAATGACATGTCTTCTGACAAGGAAGCAGAGTCGGGGGACTCTGTCATGGCCTCTACTATCTCTGGGGCTGAGGTTGCTTAGGTGGTTTAAAAACTCCTCGGTGGCAGGGCCCTGGAGGTGGATGAGGTCCGCACAGAGTTCCTTAAGGCTCTGGATGCTGTAGGGCTGTATTGGCTGACGTGCATCTGCAGCATTGCATAGATATCGGGGACAGTTCCCCTGGACTGGCAGACTGGGGTGGTGGTCACCCTCTTCAAAAAGGGCGACTGGAGGGTCTGCTCCAACTACAGGGAGATCACAATCCTCAGCCTCCCTGGTAAGGTCTATTCAGGGGTCCTGGAGAAGAGGGTTTGTCAGATCTTCAAATCTCAGATTGAGGAGGAGTAGTGTGGTTTTCCCCCCGGTCGTGGAACAGTGGATTAGCTCCAAAATGCAAAGCCCTTGATATACCATTCGATCTACGTTCCTACCCTCACCTATGGTCACGAGCTGTGGGTAGAGACAGAAAGAACAAGATTGCAAATACAAGCGGCTGAAATGAGTTTTCTCCGCAGGGTGGCCGGGCTCTCCCTTAGAGATAGGGTGAGAAGCTCGGTGATCCAGGAGGGGTTCAGAGTAGAGCCGCTGCTCCTCCACATCGAGAGGAGCCAGATGAGGTGGCTCGGGCATCTGGTTAGGATGCCTCCTGGACGCCTCCTTGGTGAGGTGTTTCGGGCACGTCCCACCAGAAAGAGGTCCCGGGGAAGACCCAGGACACGCTGGATGGACTACATCTCTCGGCTGGCCTGAGAACGCCTCGGGATCCCCCTGGATGAGCTGGTGAACGTGGTCGGGGAGAGGGAAGCTGCCCCTGCAACCCGACTTTGGATAAGCAGAAGAAAATGGATGGATTTGAGAACTGTCTCCAAAGTTAGGAGAATTTAGTCAAAATCAGATCTTGAAATGATCAATCAGGCGTTTATCTAATCTCAGATTGATTATTGTAATTCTGTTTTCACTTGTTTCAATAAGGCGGACTCAACACACTTCAGTTAGTGCAGAACTCTGCTGCCAGATTACTGACAGGTTTGTCCAGAACAGCCAACATCACCCATATTTCATCAAGACTTCATTGGCTTTCAGTCAAATTTCATATTGACTTTTTAGTTTCAATATTGACTTTCTGGGCATTACATGTTCAGGCCCCCCAGTCTCCCTACTCCTCAGAGTGCACCATTTGGTCTTCAGGCCTATGCCTCCTGAAGGTTCCAAAGACCCGTTTTAAAACCTGGGCAAACCTCGCTTTTCAGGCTGTAGCCCCCAGAATCTGGAGGGACTTGCCTCGTCCCTCTGTGTGGTCGACTCTGTGGACTCTTTTAAAAAGCAGTTGAAGACTATTTTATTCAGGAAAACTTTATTTTGATGGTAATTATTTATTTTATGGAATTATGTTTTTTTATTGCAGCTGTTTTATGTCTAGCACTTTCATTTTTATCTGTGAAAAGTTCTTTATTAATAAACTTTTACTTGTAATGACTTAAATACAGGTGTCACTATGGCAGTTTTCCAAGGAACTGTTAAGTATGATTTTGTTATTGACAGTTTTATTATATGGGTTAATGGCTTACTTTACATTTCTCTGTGGAACAAGATGTATTTTGTTCACATTAAAAGCTCTTAATTTCTTATTTTCTTTTCATAGCTTTTTGAGTATCTTTTTTAATAATATTTATGTATTTATTTATTCATTAATTTGATTAAACATTTATTTTGAAGGTTTCAGTTCATAGGTTTTTACATTTTTTTCAGTGTTAAAGTAATTCGGGATTTATGAATTCACTATTTCACAGAATGGGATCAACATCTGCTTTACAGAGGAAGTCAAACTACTGATGCTCAGAGCTAAACCAGGTGGAGGTTGGCTGATGATCTGACCCCTGCTGTTTCCCTGCAGGTCATGGCACAATGTCTACTGTGTGATCAACCACCAAGAAATGGGTTTCTATAAGGATCAGAAGAGTGCCAGTCAGGGAATTCCCTACCACAGTGAAATCCCTATCAGCCTAAAAGACGCTGTGTGTGAAGTGGCGCTGGATTACAAGAAGAAGAAGCATGTATTCAAGCTCAAGTAGGTGTATGGAGTGCCGGACCCCTCGTACGACCTGTCTGGTCCCTGTACGACTGGAGCTTGGTCCACATTGCCAGCAGTAAATCAGATTTGTTTCCAGTGAAGGTTGGACTCTGCCAAGGCTGCGCTTTGTCACTTATCGTTTGACTTAGTTCATGATCAGCAGGTGGTGCAGACTGAAGCACAGTATTGTTAACAGTATTATAGAAAGGAAGAGCAAAAAGTTCATTCACTTTAAAAGAGTCATCCAGCTGACACCTTAATCTCACATCCAAAAATTGAGGTTATTCCTGCAACGATCTGTACCTAAAAAACTGAAACGTGTCAACCTGAAAGTGGACAGGGATCTTTGAGATACCTGACAGTGTAGAGTACTTTAACCCTTCCACAAAGTAACCTTTTCTATGTGGACAAACTTAAGAGATCAACAGAGAAGTTAACTTAGTAATCAGTTTATTTATTTATTTTTTTTTTACAGTTATTACTCCTCAATTCCACACCTTTGTGTCAGATGAAAGTTGGGGTTAGCTCTGATTGTTGTGCACAACTCTGCCACGCAGAAAAACTCCAGTTTAGACTTAAGTAGAAATCAAAACTTCTAGTGGAAAACTGCACCTGCACCAAGAAGTCCGTTCCAGTCAAACTGGTCATATTTTGCTACCATTAGTATTAAATCTTTAAATAATTACTACCAGGCAGACACAAACATATTCCATAAACCTAAACCATAACCCGGATTTCTGTATTTCATCCATCTGAACAAAGATGTTTCCCGACATGAAACAGTAGGGAGCATAATTTCTTTATTACAGACAGAATGTGGATGAGAGCTTATTTATACTTAAACTCTTCCATTTGGGAAAATTTATTATGTTACAAATTAATATAAATTCTGAAAAAATTCAATCAAAATTTTCATGCATTGACAGTTGAAGTTGAATCTGTGCAGCCTGACAGGTGAACATTGAAATAACTGCTGTCAACACAAAGCTGCTCAGAAAATGAATATTTTCTCTGATTGTTCTTAAAAAAATTCTATAAACACTCATTGGTGTACTTGAACCTTTGCAGGATAACTGATGGGAATGAATATCTCTTCCAAGCCAAAGATGATGTAAGTTTTCAAATGAAAATCCTTCACATTTTATTTCCAGAGAAAATGTTGTTGCCATCGATTTTCATTGACTTAATTTCTTATGTTAAATGTTGTATTTTATAGATTTGATAACTTTTCTGTTGTTTTTTTTATGTCAAACTGTGCTGTTCCTAATTTGAAAATGTGTCATCTTTAGATTTTGTAATATAAGATAAGACTTTATTGATCCCTCATTGCCACAGCAGCAAGAATGTAGAAGACAGTGGATAGGACACACAAAGAATAAGAGGGTAATAGCAACAACAATAGCTGCAATAGTTACTATATACATGTTCTACAGAGATAGACAGAGTGATGGGGTGGGAGATAGGCGGGTAATGGGGTTGGAGACAGACAGGTGATGGGGTGGGAGATTGACGGGGTGATGGGGGGGAGATAGATGGGGTGATGGGGTGGGAGATTGACGGGGTGATGGGGTGGAGACAGATGGGGTGACAAGGTGGCAGGAACTCTACGGTGGGTGTTTTTATACAGTCTGATGGCTGCAGGATTGTCAGTTACTTCCTGCTCTGAGGTGGAGCAACCTCACACTGATGGAGCTGCTCAGAGCTTCTACAGCTGAATGCATTGGGTGGGTGGAGGTGTCAATGATGGATGTTAGGTGGGCCAACATCTGTCTGTCTGCCATCTCCTCAATGGAGTCCAGTTTGCAGATCCAGCTCTGTTAAATCTCTTCCTGTCTCTGTGCTGCGCCCTCCCCAGCATGATGGCATGGAAGGCTGCAGACGCCACAACCGTGTCATGAAACACTGAAGAGCTCCATCTTCTTATCTTAAAAGTATAGTGTGTTGTTTTTCTTTGTCCTGCAGGAGGAGATGAACACATGGATTTCAGCCATCTCCATCGCCGTGACGGGTGACAAGTCAGAGGTCACGCCCAGCAGCCATAGCACGCCTGTCCCAGCTGCACGCGCTCAGACCCTGCCGGCCTCTGTCGCCACAGCTGCAGAGTCGAGCCCGGGCAAACGAGAAAAAGAAAAGGAGAAGCGCTTCAGTCTGTTCAGCAAGAAGAAATAGACGCTCTTCCCCCTCCCCTTCTTCCCTCTGGGGCTGTTTGGTGTTGGCCCCCCTCATCAGTTGATCTTTGGTTGAATATTAGCTAAAGATGTTGCCTCAATCAGCCAAACTATCGATTTAGAATGTGCTCATAGCAACTGATCCTGTCATAACAAAGAATTAGTAAAATAACTGCTCAGAATGTAGTTACATTTATTTAATGTAAACCGTTTAGTCTTAAATTACCAGATGATATTAACCTGATTCGGTTTTTAACACCATATAACAAACTATTCCTTCCGCTTCTAGCAGTTACAACCTGCACAGTTGCTCTGTCAGCTCCAATCCCAAACAGCTACTATTCTCTTCTTTCTTCCTGTTCCTCCTCTTCCTCTCAAAGCGTGACTAGCATAAGCTCCGAGGCAAAACTCTGCTCCCTGTGCCTATCAACCGTCCGGTCGGCTCAGAGCTACAGTCCAATGCACCACCTCCATCCTCCGTCAGTCTACAGGAAGATACGGAGCAGGAAGGAGGTCTGCACGCTTCAGGCAGCTGTTTGATGCTCAACAACACCAACGTGTGGAGGAGTTCCCAGCTGATCCCATTTATTATTCTTATAGCTATTCTTTGTGTTTTATATCTCCAACGTTTTTTTTTTTATTTTCCCAGCTTTCTGTCTGATCATGTTCACTGTTCTGAGTCATTTTCAATTTTTTTTTCAACTTGTAGGTAGGTAGCTCCTGTTCAGGGCCATCCTTATTTTATTTTTATTTTATTTTATTTTTTTGCAACCCTTTGTCATTGCAAGTTGACATGTATCCCTCTGTTGCAGGGAAACTGAGACCACAGCAGGGTAATCCTCTGAAATTACATCTGAAACTTAAAGGTTTTGAAAGTCCACACTCCTTTTGTGAAAGTGCAGATTAAAAAGTGAGAAAGAGTTGTGCGCACTGAATAATATGGTGCATATGGTATGGTATAATGGTGCAATAACCAGTGAGAAGCAAACAATGGCGGTCATGCTCTGTTCAGCTCTGCTTTGGTCTAATTCCTTCAGCAGCACTGAGAACAAACAGTTCACCTGCGGTGCTTTGAACTATATGTATAACTTGTGTATAACAAACTGTTCAAAATAAACATGTTATTATTACTTGTACTAATGAGAGTAACCATGAAAAGTTTCGTTGAATAAAAGTTTCTTTCTGTGAAAACACTTCAGAGGTCTGAATGAAGGAGGCGTTGACGCAGAGTGATGGACTAGTAAGTTACTGAGACTAGTAGGAATGCTTAATAGCTCAAATTGGAAAACATCCAGTGTGATTTTTTATTTACATTTCTGAAACTTTGCCCTTTACTTGCCTGAAAGGTGTTTTGTTTCCATTCTCTTTGTTTGTAAGGTTCATTTGGTCAGAGTATGAAGATGTTCTGTACAAGCATTGCTGTTAAGTGGAGTGTTGGTCATAAAAGGCATTTACTGGAATGTAGTAATGTTGCAGAATAATGGTTGCTTGCTTGTAGGCTTCAGCTCTCTTTTTCTTGTATTTCAGACTTTTGCTGCCTTTGTAGTGAAAACTGTTGAGATTTTGTCTTTCAGATACCGAAGTTCCTTAATGACAGTATAATTAACCTGCTTCATAAATATGCTTTTATTAAACTAGACTATCTTGTAAAAGGCCCAAATTTTCGCCCCACTACAAAAAAAGAATCTTGCTCAGGAAACACTGCTCACTTCATGTTCATCAGTTAAATAAACTTTAGTTCAAAATTAATGTAAAACACGAACACATTGATGCAAAATAATGTGGGCTAAACAATGCAAATGTGCTCCAGTTTTTAGGAGGCAATTAGGAATGTGATTTTGGAACTTACAGACTATGCTAATATGTTTAGTAGTTTTGCGCTGAGCTCGATTTCTTCTGACTTATTTTTTGAGAGTCAGCATGCTAAAGAAGTCCAAAACTTTTCTGGGTACTTTATCTTATTTGAGCTTCTGCACCAACACTTAAATAT
Organism: Melanotaenia boesemani; assembly: GCF_017639745.1. Lineage (NCBI taxonomy): Eukaryota > Metazoa > Chordata > Actinopteri > Atheriniformes > Melanotaeniidae > Melanotaenia > Melanotaenia boesemani. Next base: position 34,708,897 of record NC_055697.1, read on the forward strand.
GCTAACCTCTGAACCTTCTACAAAGCTCGTCTGTCCTCACTTTGCTTTATTTTCAGGCAACTAATCAACTGTTACTGTAGTAACCAAGAAATTAGAGTTGTTTTGCAGAAGGTCTCCACCAGGGGGTGCTTTGGAGACAAATTTTAAAGCAGGGCTGTAATTTTAAGCTCAGGTCTGCTTTCCCTTGTTCAAACTGTGTAGTTGAAATAAAAATCATGTTGGCCCTGCTATAGGCTGGCAACCTGTCCAGGTGTGCCCTACCTCTTACCTGGTACTTGCCAGGATAGGCTCCAGCTTCCACACGGCCCTGAATTGGACTAAGTGTCATAGAAAATGGATAGTTATGTTGAAAGCAAATATAAAAGTATTAGAATTGTCATCATATTAGTTGGTGCTTTAGCTGGTGCTTAACTTTATTTTGTTAAGACCCCAAAGTGATTCTACTACAACCCCTAACGGTGAACATCACATTTAAACCTAAAATTTTCTCAGTAATTTTAAGGTTTAACTCATCTGAACCTTCACTTTCAGCTGGTGAAGGGAGGTTATGGTTTATTCAACAGCCAACAACTGAAATTAGAAAAAAATTGCCAACAAGAACATTTTGAAGCGACCATACCAGAAAAGGTGAGTTCATATTTCAAGCTGATATTCTTGCTTGAAGGTTTCCTCTTGTAATTTTGTCATTAATGAACTTCTGCAAATGCAAGCGATAAAAAGGGTGTGTAAACCAGCATGAATGAACCCAAATCTGTGAGAAATGGGTGGTGGTGGAGGGGTCAGACTAAGAGTTGTCCACATCAGATAACTTATAAAACTCTTCACTGGGTGTTTGGCCGCCTTCTGTTTTGTGCTAGAATCTGATCATTTTATAAATATTGTGTGCATTGTTCTGTCACTTTAACTATAGAAATGAGATATTACTTTGTATTGCACAATTAATGCCACGACAAGGGTGGGTGGGACTTTGGAGGGGGGGATTTGTAGGTGAAGTGGTGTGATGTGGACTGGGAGTCACTGCTCGTTGGGTGTGCATTTGTAGACTTCTCCCCTTCATTCTGTTACATATGTGCAAAAGCCATTAAAATGCTTCTCAAACAAGATGGTGCAATTGTTTCATGCAAAGTTTATATTTCCAGTTTATTCATTTGGTAGCAGTTTCATCCCCAAGATGTCACCACAGCATTCACACCTAACCTTTAACACAAGTATAACCTCATAAATGAACATAGACTGAGAAAAAGACTGCTAATTTTACACAAATACTGGCAGCATGGTTGCTGTAACCTTATTGTAACAATTACCATTTTATACTGTAATTTCAGAATAGACTTTATTGTAATGAAGATAAAGGTGGTTTGGAATGTAGTGTAAATTTGCAATGAAATTCCCTGATTTTGTGGGGGGGGCGTCTGCTCAGTTTTGTGTTCTTAGCTAGCACCAATAAATTTTTAAACCCTACCTGTCCAGTTTACCTGACCCATCCAGTGTTCAAGCATGTGGGATGCAGTGAGTCCAGTGGATCCGGTTCCTGTCAGTGTGGAAGTTTTTGGTGGAAAGGCAGGGGATGAAGTGGCAGTTCCAGACGATGTGGTCGTTGAGGGTGAGCAGGACCTGTTTCTCAGCTCGTGGAAGGTTGGCTGAGAAGTTCAACTTAGGGACCAAGATGGTGGCATCCAGGAAGCGGGTTGTAGCTGCTCTCAGGGCTCCTTGTAGCTGTTTCACAGCAGTGATGTGTGTTTTTTGGGATCTGCCGTTGATCCCAAAGGAGAGGATCACCGTGTCCACCTTGATGTTGCAGGAGGCCTTCTGCAGCAGGGCCTGTGCATGACGGAAAGTGGCCCCTGGGAAGATGTGCACCTACAGGTCCTGGTGTTGGAACGGGGGAAACCTGGCCACGCTGGAGTCCCCGATGATGAGGACTTTTTTCCTCACACACAGGCTCCAGTCCAGCAGTTTCCTGTTGGTGCTGAGGTGTTTAGTGGGTCTGCTTGTGGGGGTGTGTGGCGGTGGGGGATGCAGTGGTTGTAGGAGCTGCAGGGTGCTCTGGATTAGATTAGATT